>NC_089781.1:63430850-63475850 GCF_040412425.1 Macrobrachium rosenbergii | reverse complement strand
CACTGAAATGATATTTGATATGATTATTATTTACTATTCTCGTATCCTTCGAGGTAGTAGATCTATATTTGAAAATGATTTCCCGAACTACAATGTCTGAATTTAATTGAGTAAAAAGAAAAAAAATGATAAGCATTTCATTAACATCGCCTTTTCATGTTCTCTCTGTAATATATGCACTTTTTATTATATCAAACGGCAGGTATCCTATGCTGATTATCTTTTATAGTAGAAAATCTAACTTCATTTTTTTTTATAAATATAACTTAACAAACAAATATCAAGATGTAGTTTTCCGTAGTGTGATTTTTTGTAATTATAAAACATATATTTTTAAATATTTCCATAAAAGTACCTAAGTATACGCAAAAGGATTGCTGACTGAAATTTATGAAGCATGTCTGTAATTGGAATACACAATTTCACACACACAAATCGTAAAAAACTATATGCGTTTGCGATGAAATATATATTTCATTATCAATAACATTAACGACGTTGAATTAACTCCGCAAATGTCGTCCTTTACCAGTGCCACGAAAACTTCTTATCAGATATATATTTTCTTTTTATTTTGCCCTGTAGTGCTGATGGTCCAACATCCCTTTGTTTCTCTGTTTGCCGTGAGAAGACTATTTTCCTGAGAATGATTAGCCTACATTAAGTGTTTTTTTTTCTGTAAAAGATAACTTGTAGACGGCCATTTTTCTGTCCGTCCGCACTTTTTATGTCGACCCTCAGATCTTAAAAACTACTGAGGCTAGAGGGCTGCAAATTGGTATGTTGATCATCCAATCTCCAGTCATCAAACATACCAAATTGCAGCCCTCTAGCCTTAGTAGTTTTCATTTTATTTAATGTTAAATTTAGCCATAATCGTACTTCTGTCAACAATATATGACAGGCCACCACCGGGCCGTGGTTAAAGTTTCATGGGCCGCGGCTCATAAAGCATTATACCGAGACCACCGAAAGATAAATCTATTTTCGGTGGCCTTGATTACACGCTGTAACGGTTGTACAGAAAACTCGAATTCGCCGAGGAAACTTCGGCGCATTTTTTACTTGTTTTGTTCTCGTGACGAAAATAGAAAGAGAGGGAGAGAGGGACAGAGGGACTCGGGAACGCCTAACAAAGCAAAACAAAAATACGAACAAATTCCACATCATTTTCATAAGAAAGTGGCCTGTAAAAGAGAACATTATTGACTCAAATCTGTGTATCGAGTAAAGCAAAGATTGATTTTTAGACATTCTATAAAGCCACTGTGCAAGAGCTCCATCCGTCTCCCTTGACGTGATGCAAACCATACCTGATCTATGTTACCTTTGCAAAGTCTTTTTTGTTTATTATTTCTTACGATATAACATCTTGCGTCGTGTCATTATGCCTTTCATGTTTTGTACATTAGCATTATTTTAAAGCTACGCCCTTTCACGTACCTACGAGGAGGAGAAAGTTATTAGTACAATGGAGGATATAAAGGTTGACGATATAACGCCGTGCCTTATGCAACTGAAAGAGAAGTTTTTGATACTGATCTGTTGGAACAGTTGTTCGCAAACCATCAGAATATGTTTGTTCATTCCAGTTCAGATCCATATTTATTGCACATAGCGCAGTTTACCGTAATCTCGATATTTTTCGGCAATTTTTAATTTTGGATGGTATATTAATCAAAAAAGGATCCAAACACGGACATGGAGTTTCAATGGATTCATTGCATGTTGTCAGTTGCACGAAATTCCTGTTTATGTTTTTTGTTGGTTTAGCATACAGTTCTGATATGCTGAATGCATGTAGTTCCCCCAAAAAGCAAACGCATAAAAAAACGCAGATAATCCTAATACCGTTTTTATATAAGTATCGCGTGGAGATAGGATGTTTTGAAAAAAGTTAATAATCATAGTGAAGTATAAAAAGAATAGGAAAGATAGGTTGTCTATTGAAAGGAAAATTAGGAAGACTCATCCAATGTATGACGGTCTATTAATAACTATTTAGTGAAATTTAAATGCTAAGCAAAAGCATATAATAGGCTTCCAGTAAAAGTGAGGTATACGTCACTGTCCAGGGTACGAATACACATTAAATATTCACACTTCTTCATAGCGTAATTTGGTTATTCACGCAACAGAGAGAGAGAGAGAGAGAGAGAGAGAGAGAGAGAGAGAGAGAGAGAGAGAGAGAGAGAGTTTTGTTTTCATGGTAAGAGGAACATTCTTAAATGTTTCAGTTCGTTTCAGCTCTTCCCACTACTTAGTGTATGTTTTGTTTCATTTGTATTTTGAAATACTGAGGTTAGCAAAACATTTTTTTTAAATATAGTGAATAATACTCGGTCCAACGCCCCCTCCTTTATTTTGACAAGGGAAAATTGGTATTATTTTTTCATGTAATTTTCATAAATTAGTTACTTTTTCATGAAGAATGCAAATGACAACGCATGTTTAAATGCATGTTCTTTTCGCTTTGAGAGAGCTTGCTCTCATCGAATTTGAGGATCATTTAAAGCGTTTGAATAATTTTTCGGTGTTCTGAAGATTACTCGAGCGAACTCATTTTTTTATATTTAAATGATTCAATAATGGTTTGGCTTGCCACCGATAGATAACTAGCTTGTTTGAAATTGTTTATCAAAGCGATCTCTTTATCAGTCCATGTGTAAAACGTTTGTTTCTCTCTTTATCTTTTGTGACGCAAGTGTCTTTTTCTGCATATAGATAATTGGCACAATCCGGGATATTATTCCGCTTTTCGACCTCCATTTTAGTTTTCTGTAAAAGAAAACTAAGATGATGGCGATTTTTGTGTCCGTCCGCACTTTTTCTGTCCGCCCTCAATCTTAAAAACTACTGAGGCTAAAAGGCTGCAAATTGGCATGTTGATCATCCACCCTCCAATCATTTAACATACCAAACTGCAGCCCTCTAGCCTCAGTAGTATTTATTTTACTTAAGGTTAGAGTTGACTATTATCGCGTGTCTGACACCGCTATAGGTGCCAACAACACAGGCCACCACCAGGCTATGACTGAAAGTTTCATGGGCCACAGCTGAGAATTTCATGGGCCGTGGCCGAGAGTTTCATGCAGCATTATACGCTGTACAGAAAAGTAGATTACACCGAAGAAACTTCGGCGCATTTTTTACTTGTTATTAGCTGAAAACCACAAGCACACGGACACAAAAACATATTTAACAGGAAAATCCTTTAAGGAATTCTCTCAATAACATATTGGTTCAATTATCGGAATAGCTTTGGGAGTACCTCGGATCCTTATAGCTTCTTGGAAATTGAGAGTAATGCTGCAAATGCATTCGTATCCTTAATGGGAGAAGATCTATTGTGTTCGGAAGACGATAATGTTATATATGTGAAAGAATTTCTCTCCATCAGTGTATGCTGTGTTAAAATCAAGTTTTATTTACACAACTGTCAACTCCTTCCAAAATTCACCTCTATTACTCCATTGAAACACCCATAAAATCAGTATAAAATTCATAGGATCTATAAGTCACAGAAAATTCCGTTAGATATGACCATTTTCTCAGCAATGTCCGAAACAGAATGCACATCTTTCATGCATGCAAGCACGCATGAGAATGTGAATGTAACATGTCATACGCACAGCAGATTTATCCTTTGTTTATCGAAGTTTTGGCTGTAATGTTCAGTTTCTTATATGTTAATTTATCATTCCCAAACGATTAATAAACAGTTAACTCATAGCCAAGATATCAGTAACCAGCATGTTTTTCTGCATGCCCCCGTAATCAATTCAAACGAGAGAAAATCTATATAAATTACGGAAATTCCGTGGAAATTGACTTATAGATATACACGAAAATATAAAAATTCGTAAGAAGACACATAATACACACCTATGATGTGTATTATGTTTTCTGAAAACTGTGCAAACTTTTTTACAGAACACCAGAAAGTAGAAAAATATAATAGACAATCTTTATAATGCAATTTGAAAATGTATTGAGAAACCTGCGCGTACAAAAATGCGGAATAATAATAATAATAATAATAATAATAATAATAATAATAATAATAATAATAATAATAATAATAATAATAATAAAGACCTTTTTAGTCATAATCAGAATTCCAATTAACAAACAGATTGCCTGCAAAAAAAAAATCACATTGACGCAGCATTCGCATAATCTCCTAAAAGCTCTTAAGCCTAGCTCTAGAAATGTTGTACAGAATTCGGGTTCACCTTTTTAGTGCTAATTTGCGAAAGAGAGTAAGCTGCATGTAAGATAAAATGATTTTGCATCTGTTTCATGTGAGATCCCCCAAAAATAGGTTGATGTTTAATTGCTATGTAAGCTGGATGATGTCTGTTTAATTCTGTTATAATTATGGATGACCCCGTGAATGTAAAAGCTATTTTGGTTTAAATGGGATCCCGACCGTTATAGTTGGTTTGATAAAGTAAAGTAATCCGCACAAACAAATAAGAGACAGAGTCAAAAGCAATCAAATAACTGAGTACCTTTCTCATCACTACATTTGCGCTTGCAAAAATTTCAAATGAGATATTATCAAGGATCAATCATTTACACAGATTCAAAGTTAAAAACAGTCCGGTAAAAGTTAATACGCACTGACGGTAATTAATGAGACGAAAAGCAGATGAGGTAGGGAAGCCACTATTTTAAGATTTTGAATCATTCGTCATCAACAATGAGTCACTAAAAATTGCGCTCCAGTATTTCAGATAACGGGGTCGAGGCTTGGTGTCTGGACTTGTGGTTCGTTTCGAAAACTATGTTTGAAACTTTCACATTTTGTGGTCGGTGTTAGACAGGTGAATAAGGAAAAAAAACCCTGTAGTCCATTTCTTTTTCCTTCTTACAAATATTTACGGCCTGAGAGGTGAAGCTATCTAGTGTATTGCAGTACAAAGTGTTTTTTCTCTCTTCCAAATGAATATCGCAATTTTAGGCTTATCACTAAAGTTGCTGCGATTGGTATCATTCAAATGCAATAAGATTTTTCCGTTCCAACGCTTTTTTTCTTCTTTTTTTAGAGTGAATGGTTAATACAAAAATAATAATTTTGACATTTAGATGAATCAACGCGTTTTTTCTTCTTTTTATATATATATGAATGGTTATATACTGAGCATTTACAAATAATTTTTTTTTTTTTTAATTTTGACATTTAGATGAGTCTTTAAAAATCATCATACTCATTATTTAGACCAGCCATATGATAATTATTTTTATCGCATCACCGATACATTCTATATGCAGACGTTAAGCTACAAATGTCGTTTCATATCCAGTTAGAAATTTTATAGCATCACTGTGGCATTCTATTTCATCGGGTTAATATCACCGAAGGGGGATTATAAGTGATAAATGGTTTGGTCCCTAAGTGACTCGAACACTCGACAGTACGCACCAACGACATGCAGTCGACATTCAAGACCATCGTGCTATCAAGAGAAATATAAGTTAACGCCGGCTCTACTGTGCATATACCCCCGTCGAGTGCGGTGATTTGTACTTAGCATCGGCACCAACCCAACCTCACCATGATAGCCTATTGGTACGTTAGGAACACGTAGCTATTTATGAATTTATATCATCACACCGTGAAATTTTTTATACAAACATTAAGGTACAACTGACGTTTAGTATCCAATTCGTGCTACTTCTGGAATATCACCGAAGGGGAATTATAAGTGATAAATAGTTTGGTCAAGCGTTATAGTCACTTAGGTACCAGTCCATTTATCACTTATAATTCCCCTTTGGCGCTATTCCCTAAGAACGCGAATCGGATGTTAAACGATATTTGTAGCTTAATGTTTGTCTGGATGTGTGTGTGTGTGTATATATATATATATATATATATATATATATATATATATATATATATATATATATATATATATATATATATATATATATATATATATATATATATATATATATATATATATATATATATATATATTTATATATATATATATATATATATATATATATATATATATATATATATATATATATATATATATATATATATATATATATATATATATATATATATATATATATATATATATATATATATATATATATATATATATATATATATATATATATATATATATATATATATATATATATATATATATATATATATATATATATATATATATATATATATATATATATATATATATATATATATATATATATATATATATATATATATATATATATATATATATATATATATATATATATATATATATATATATATATATATATATATATATATATATATATATATATATATATATAATATATATATACAGTTTAAAAAAGAATATATACAGTTTAAAATGATATCATTATCTTTAGATTTTTCTAGTGTTGACCAAGCGTGTTGAATATAAATACCAATTCCACAGCATTTAACTATATACCATGACTCAAATTACACCACGAATACTATCGTAACATTAACGGAATGAAAATATTTCTACACTCTCAAATTATAGTGAAATATGACGCATAAGTTAATTCATCGAAAATGAGCACATCTCCTTTATGTCTTTGTTCAGTCTTGTTTGATATATGATTTATAGCACTTGCAGGAGCAACAGCGACCCAAATCGGCGATGAGAGGGGTGTTGTTGAACATGGGGACCCAAATAAAAAAAGAAAATGACCAAAGTTTCAACTTTTATTGCCATTATAAAAATTTTGCTTCTGCTGCTGCGTAATATCTTTAGTGATATCAACAAAATAATAAGATCGTTTTACGGTAAATGGTGTATACTTATATTTTCATATTAACGGGATCATTCTGCTGACGTAGAAAAACTTCCGACGGCTCACAATGAAAATAAAAGGATTAAATATAATCTTTGGAACTCCTCAGTTCAACCTTAACTGAACAAGGCAATAGCCCATTTCTTTCTTCTTCTTCTTTGGTGGAATATTCTGGAATAAGGATTTCATTTGTCCTTTTTACTTCAACTCAGGCATTCTAAGTTCAGCAAGAGTTCTAGTGGAAATTTTCAAGCAGCAGTTGAGCTACTCTTCACCTATGACTTTATTTTGAATACTTATGAACAATTTCATGACCGAAAAGACTCGTGTACGTTATCATAGTCCGGAAATACAGTATGAGTAGATTTATATAACTGATTTAAATATCCTTTAAAAATCTAAATATTGTTCAGTAATTTAAGATTATAATTCTAATGTATCCTATAAAGAACTAATGATGATTAATTCTATTTGCTGAATACATATATCTGAATGTTTGAAAATATGTGAGATATTTTTTTTAGTTTGTGTAACTGAACTTTAATGAGATTAAATTTTTTTCTTTAAAATGTCCATTTTGTGCATGAACTCATGCAATAAATGAGAGGACAGTCTTGCCATCTTGATGCCAACATAAGAAGAAAAAGGCTCGTATACTGGATGTAGTATGCTTTGCATGTTCATTCTGTTTCACTAATTTGAAGCTTGTACTAATAGATACCGAGTAATTATCACCTACTGTACTTGATTCATCTGATCTCGTTAAATCTTCGCCAAATGATCACATTTTCCAACTTTTGGCTAATTTAAGAAATATGTATAATTCAGTAACCAGAGGGCTATCTGATACTTAGCGATTAGTCAAGTTTCTGTAACAACTTCACTCAGGACGTTTCCTCCAGAGATAAAATACTGTATAACATCTTCAGATGTTCGTGCAGTTCCAGTCACTCTATACAAGTGGCTACCTGCTACAGCAGTTTATATATGGAATGGCACTCTTTTATATTAACAAATAAAGAAACTCAATTACCTGAAAGATTCAAGGATAAATACTCTAGAAATAACAATTATCCTAACTCTAATATCTTTTAATTTAAAATTTTTACTAGAAGTTTATTTTTGTCATCATCACTGCAGCTCCATATCTCAGGTCTTACATATACCTGCAGGTTATCATGAGTAAAGGTCGACTGAAAAGGAAACAATATTTTAATATAAATGTTACCATAAATAAATGATATCGGAGAAAAAAAAGCCTGGGACTCGATTCTTTCGTCCCTTTGTGGATTAGATTTCAATTATCGTCGATTATTGCACGACTCAGTTAAATCTAGGAATTATACAGATTGTTTAGGCTGCTCTACTAATAGACTCAATCCTCAGGGCAAACAGTATAAACAAATGATGGGTGATGCCTGTGGTTGAGAATTGGAAATAGAAATGAACAGTTTTATATCGGTCTTGAATAATAATAATGAAAACTATTTTCTCCTCTGCAATATATTTTGTAACTTCTGTCTGCTGGAGGCATATCTTGGCCTTATAATTGTTCTAAGAATCATGTTGACAACATGAAATATAAGCAAGCTGGTTACTATACAGGGGACCAATAAAATGTTCTTCGATAATGTCAGGGTAAAATATGGCATATTTCATTTCTTTGTATAAAGCAGGATTTCTACTAGATCCTCGCTGATAGTGGGTTTTGAGGATTACGTTGTGTCAATACATACACATATGTGTCAATATATATATATATATATATATATATATATATATATATATATATATATATATATATATATATATATATATATATATATATATATATATATATATATATATATATATATATATATATATATTATTCCATTAAATAAAAGGAAATGCAATGACTGCTTAGATAAGGTGATATTTCTCTTTTCTAAATGTTAAGATGCTTGCATTTGAAGTGATTGTTTGTTTCCATGTAATTAAGATTTGGTAAGCAGGCACTATTTCAGAAGTGTTTAATATTTCAGAAAAAAAGACTTCTCCATTGCTGTTTCGCACATGCTGTTCTAAACGTATAATTATTTTTGAAGGCGGGGTTTTACTTATGCAAGAAATGTCATAGAATTTTAAACACTTATTTGGCAACGCAATGATACGTAATGCACTTCTTCACTTGTTGTTCAATGAAAGTGGAAGAAAAGCGCTTGAAATTTTGATGGCTTCTTTGTTCATATACAATCAACATATTTAAGCTTAAAAACCAAGAACATTTCACATAAATTCATTAATCTGTTCCTAAAATCTTACGAAGAAAGTGCATAAATTTAACTCAGAGAAAACCCGCATCATTATGATAGTAGCCTACAAGAAGGTTATTGTAATTGTTTTTATATTGTTGGTTTCTTGGGACCATACTACAGGATTTAAAATTATTAAAATAAATCAGTAAAAATCACACAATATTTTTGCATGCCAAAAGAAATCGTTTAGAAAAACAAAGTGAATGATATCCAAAAGAAGAGAAAGGCTGTAGAATTATAAGGTTTCTTTCTATTAAAGGTGATTGAAGATGTTCGGACATCCTCTTCACTGGTGGTTTCAGGAAGTGATCTAAGATGTGGCTCTGTAAGCATTACTCGAATAGTCATTGCTCATTTTGGGCACAGGAGCAACCGGAAGTTTCACCAAGTGAGTTAAGACCCCTCGATATATGTTAATGGTTGAAAAATTACACTACTAAGCATTAAAAGATAGAACTCTTATAAATAGTATTTGGGTAACTAAGGATTCACCAAGAAAATTGTCTTATTCTGGTGACAGTATAAAGTTTCGTTCTGCTTACACTTAGACAATAACTAATGTAATTATGCATTTCTTTATAAAAGGGAATATTTATTATTATACATGCTGCACTGGAAAGTTTCTAAATTTATTTATTTTACAAATTATGGACAGGAAGTAAATGCTAAAAAAAACAAAACTTGTTGGAGTGTTTTCATTGTCATGAAGATATCAATGCTTGGTTGGTGTTTTTCTTATCAGTTAAAAACAACAGTAGTGGTAGAATGAACAGTGTTGTTAGTAGTGGATGATAGAACTAACGATAATGGTAAGAGAAGATAAAAAAAAAAATTATATTGTAACTATGGAGACAAAAGTTATCCAAGCCTATTTTTCATGGCGGCATAATGTTTGAAAAATGAAATGGTTGAATCAAGTTCAATTTGATACATTTCAAACACCGGTCATGAAACCATTTCAGTCCTATTCATTCCATATTTTCCCGCAGGCCGGTTCAAAATAAAAATATATGGCGAGGTCACCTCTAAATCAGTTGCAGGATTTTGGTAATCTTTAATAACAAAACTGATAGTCTTGAAATAGGAAAGTTTGTATCCTTTGCCTGATTTATTTGAAAGATATGGTTTCATATATAGAATTTTCCGTCCATGCTTGACTATAATATTAAAGATTGAACATTTATAGATATTATATCCTGAGTTATATTCGAAATATTGAGTTAGGTGTTGTGCAAGTATTACTAACATGAAATATTTTCCTTTCCACTAATTCTATGAATTGTGTATAAATTTTCATCCTTTCGTGGGCGTATGTAGGTGTAAGGGGTCAAATGTGAGTGTAAATAAGGTTTCGTTTCTATATAAGCCTATGAGTCTTTGGTATTAAATTACAACAATTTTTAAACATTTTTCACTTTGATAACCTGTCTCTTTTCTTTGAAAAGAAAATTATTTACCGCAAGGGATCATTTTGAACAACTGCTCTTACAATTATTTTCCTTTTATTCCTTTATTTTATCATCGAATTTTTACATCGTAATTACATTGATATGCGTTGGTTGTTTAGTATCTTTAGCTGTTGCTGTCCTGTCTAAGTTCATTATTTTGAATTTTTTTACTAAGTATCTGATGAACAAATTGTTCATATTTTGCATTACATGACGCTCACTTCAGTTTCACTATCTTGAGAATAATGCTTATTCCGGAATTCATCATCATATGCAATAAATAACTGACAATACGGCTTCATTCAGCTGAAGTTCTTGCGAAACATTCACAGATCTTAGAACTCCCTTTTCTTTTATTAACAGATTCATGCTTCGTTAACCACTTTACCATTCCGTTTCACTCTCCTTTATATCATAAAATTGATGTCACTGACCTTAGTAGTTACGGCCCTAGATAACTCCAGTTATCTACTTACGTCCACAATAAACCACAGTATAATTCACCAAACGAATTTCAAGAAAATTCAGCCTAGATCTGTCGAGCCCAAATGATGATATGTTGATGTTTCCTTGGGATGGGGGAGCTTTACGAAGAGAGAATGATGCTCTATATCCCGTTGATGTTCCCTTCTTTCAAAATGAACGAGATAAGTTCACGATGGAAAACAGTGAAACTGGATTTCATCATCCCTGTCATTGTGTTGCGAAAGTTGGAAAAATTCGAAAGTAGGAATAACATCGCTTAATGTTGCCTATCATTCCTTGACAGATTCTACGATTAGCTATGAAAAGGAATGACTTAATATGTAATTTAACAGAGGGGGTGATGAAAAGGCAAAATTCTTTCGTAAAGGGGGAAAACGCAACGTGAGTATGTTGTTGTATATATCTGACTTTATGGGCAAAGAAGTTCTTGCTTAATAACAGAAGATTGGCAAGAGGTAGAAAATTATTTTATGGATCTATGATCATGCATAATATATATATATATATATATATATATATATATATATATATATATATATATATATATATATATATATATATATATACACACACACACACATTCATATAACATATATATATATATATATATATATATATATATATATATATATATATATATATATATATATATATATATATATATTTATAAATATATATATATCAAACATAAATATAAAAATAATAAGTAATAAGTAGTCTCTGGAGACTTGTTTGTGTATGTATGTATTAAATATGATTTAGATAATAATTTCCGTTAAAAATAAATTGATTTAAAATGAGTACCGTTTCACTATATACTGTAGTTGAATAGATCCTTCCTAACCAGTCAGGATCTGAATCTGACCCTTGTAAACTAAATGTATTTTAGAATAAGTGTATCTAGCAATTATTTTGATTTAGGTGGAATATAGTATTTACTTCTTATCCGCTTTGTATATAAAATTATTCTAACACGGTAGGATTGATATCAGTATTATCTATTCTATACCTTAGTACAACAGACTCAATTGAAATTATATGAAAAAAGAGCCATAAATCCAAATAATTCAGTAGATGAAACTTAATCATATCGAACAAGCCCAAAAGGGCCATTGACTTGAAATTCAAGATTCCAAAGAATATGGTGTCCATTAGGAAGAAGTAAGAGGACGTTAAGGGAAATACAGAAAGAAGAGATACCAATTATTAAAAAAAATAAAAGAAATAAATGAATGAATAGATAAAAAAATGTATCAAAAGGCAAAAAGAATAGTACTAGGGTAGTAATGCATTGCATTTTCGCTTGAACTGCTGAAGTTTCAATTGCACGGTATCCTCTGGGAGGCTGTTCCACAGTCCAGCGGTGTGAGAAGTAAAGGACCTCTGGAACTGAGAAGTTCGACAGCGAGGCACATTCACTGCATATTGGTGCTGCTGTTCAGCGATTCTGATTGCCCTCGGCAGATAAAGGGGATCAGGGATAAATTGTGAATGAGAAAGATTTCTGTTGAAATACAACTTTTGAAAAAGTGACAAACAAGAGACCACCCGTTGATGGTCCAAGTCATAACTGGTACTAATAGGAAACAGATCCCTACCGCCACAAACCACTCTGTCTAAAAGGGATAAATCTCTGGCAGAAGCAGACATCCACACCGGAGAAGAGTATTCCAGCAAAGGAAGTACACATGGCCTAAAACAGGTTGCACTGAGTTTATCAATGTTGTAAATATATGAGGCCATACGAAAAATACCTAACTTCCGTGCAGCATTTGGTGAAACTTTCATTAGATGTTTCTCAAAAGTTAGATGCAGTCAAAAGTTGCACCTAGAATAGTTAAAGCTTCATACTCATTCAGCAAAGTTCCATCCACCCGAAGGGAAGGGATGGGGTGGAGAATCTGTGCGAGATCTGCAAATTAATAGTGTTTTTGTTTTACTGGAGTTCAGCCTTATACCTCACCGACTACACCATTCACTGACCCGGTCCATGTCCCGATTGAGGCTGAGGGCAGCTTCATTTCTCATAAGTAGAGACTTTACTACACCCACTAGTGTTGCATCATCTGAATACTGAACAATCTTGTTTTCCAGACAAACAACCGTATCACTTGTATACACTAAAAATAACTGTGGACCAAGAACACTGCCCTGTTGGGCTCCAGGCACAATAGGTCTTGGTTTTCTAAAGATATCATCGACAGAAACTCGCTGCTGCCTACCTGTAGGGAAATCTTGAAGTAAACCTAAAAGATTCTGAAGTTTATTAACAAGTGCCTTGGGATTTACTAAATCGAAAGCAGCACTAAACTCAATCTGAATTACTCCGCATTCAAAACCCTTATCAAGGTTCCCTTGCAAATGGTATTTCAAGTTTAAAAAATCATCGCAGGTACCTAACTTCTTTCTGTGTGCATATTGACTATCAGGTAACAGTCCTCTAGATTCTGCATACTTATATAGTAGCTTAAAGATGAGTTTTTCAGCCACTTTGGAGAGCACAGGGAGAATAGAGATTGGCCTGTAGTTAGTACTGCAGTCTGCAGATATGCCACTCTTTGGAACAACCATTGTATTACTAAGCATGCGCTCACCCACAGAGATACTACGTTGACATAAAATTTATTAAATCTAGTAATCTTGGCAGACAGCACACTAGAAAATTTGTTAAAAAACAAAGGGAAGAAGCCATTAAGATCTTCTCCACCCCAGCTGTCAAGGTTGTCCAGAATTTTGTTAACATCTCTGGAGCGAAATACAAATTTTCAAGAATAGATTCAGGATGACAAGTATCAGGGAGAGGGACATCCTCAGCTGACTGCATAGCTTAAAAATGCTCGATGAAGCAGTTCATCCTTTTTCCTAGTGCCAGT
This sequence comes from Macrobrachium rosenbergii, assembly GCF_040412425.1. Taxonomy (NCBI): domain Eukaryota; kingdom Metazoa; phylum Arthropoda; class Malacostraca; order Decapoda; family Palaemonidae; genus Macrobrachium; species Macrobrachium rosenbergii. The sequence goes on along the minus strand of NC_089781.1, from coordinate 63,461,933 downwards.
AACCAATCTACCATCATCTGTTAGTATGGTGGAATGGAAAACAAGCCTGACCCAGAGACATATGATGCCAATTTGGTCCACCACAGGTAAGGTTGAGTAATTCCTTCAAGTTTCTTTGAACTTTAAAAAAAAAAACATTGCTGGTTAGCGTAAGGAAACCCTCGTATAACATTTAAATGTAACTTTTCCAAATTCTAATAATAGTAAGTAACTTCCTACCATGTTTCTGTCAGCCCAACTAGTCAACAACAGTGATGAAGTTATGCCTAAAACCTGTTGTTATAATATCCAGTATAATTTTGATAGATTTTTCTTACTCTTGATTCTGTTATTATTTTATCAAATTTTCTTCATCGGTTTTTTTTTTTATTTTACTATTCATATGGAGGTTTAAGCTCACTTTGAGCGCTTTACCCTAATCTAAGATTAGTTTTTTTAACCTTTTTTAACGACTTATATATCAAACATGATATCATGATGGTTTCCATACTCCACTTTGTTCGTTCTGTGTCTATCACTTCCTATATAATAATCATTCATACAAACCCTTTTCTTTCTAGATCACATTTCCTTGTCATTATACTGTTTTATGTTCGATAATTTATTCTTTGAAAACATTCAGAATATAAGTTTTATGTCTCGCCTATTTTAAGAAACTAAGTCTAGTTGACAGACCAAACTGAAGAGAATAATGATTCAGAGATGAAGTATTTGCAGTTCAAACCCTTTACGCGGCTTTTTTCTTAACAGTTAGGAAAACGGTGCTACTTTGGCTTGTTATCTACGCGTCACATCCGAGGTGCTGGTATTAAACATGACGGAAGCTCAATGGGATGCTGTGTATAGTACTAGCCACATCCGGGTTAAAATATTCTCGTTTATTAGTATAATTTATCGACCACACAATACAGAAATGGGTGCATATAATACAGCCATTAGTACTTGCCCGAGGGATTAGTACTAAACAATGCGTCCTACTATCAGCTAACAATCCTTCAGATTCCACATACTTATACAGTGGCTTAAAGATAAGTTTTTCAGCCACTTTGGAGAGCACATGAAGAATAGAGATTGACCTGTAGTTACTTATACAGTCTGCAGATATGCCACTCTTTTGAACAGGCACTGTATGCCTAAGCATGCGGAGGTGACGCGTAGATAACAAGCCAAAGTAGTACCGGAAAAACACAGTTTTATCAATAACCGAAGTTCATTGTATTTACTGGCTTCTGCATCTGTTTCCTCTTCACGCTGGATATCTCCACATTGGATACTTTATTCATAAGTACATACTTTATGCATAAATACATACTTTATTTATAAATACATACTTTATTCATAAATACATACTTTATTCATGATTACCTATTTTTTTCATAAATACATACTGCATGTAGCATTTCACATTTAAATCGCATTGGCGAGTGCCATTTTATATTGAACGACATATCAAGTTTTATATCTCTTTTATAATCTCGTAATGAATTCAAAAGTGTTCATTACCACTTTATTTTCCATACAACTCCAAAAAAAATGGTTTAGAGCCTTCCGCATTCTTATCTTTGAAGAAAGAAAAGAATAATAGATTTATATAGGGAAACAAATTTATTTTCCAGTCTTTGTCTAGTTCCCTAAGGCCAAGCTTTTCTTGTCGAAGATGTATTCTACCTGTTATCGCTGTGTCTAAATCTGAGAAATTTAGATGTAATAAAAATCCATAGTTTCAAATCTGTTATACAAGGAACGACCATGACTCCCAATCCTAAGAATTTGTTTTTCATGGAAAACTAGAAGTCACGTTTAATTGTACTCATTCCAGACCACTAAATATAAATAATCTCTACCAAACTTCATAACTATCAGAAAAAAATTAAATACATTCCTGGGATTCTCTAGTGCTATCTACAGTGCATAACTTCATTAGTTCATCATCTTTGCTGTCTGCATTAGTTCTTGTCAACTTCTGTTAATGGAACCATGAGTAATCTACGTTTTTTTTTTTTTCATGAAACAATCCTTGAAACAGGATGTGACTTCAGATCGCAGAAGTCAGTTTCATTTGTAGCACTGGATTTCATCGTTGTGAATGCAAGACAAATCGTTGAATAACACATTACTTTTAGGAGGCTGACGTTTACAATGGTAAATTTAATCTCCAGATACGTCGTTAACTGATGGTCGTTTTTCCCTGAAACTGCGAGTACCCAAAATCTAAAAGAATATGTTTGCCCTTAGCATTTAAAGCACCACTGTTTTCTTGCAAAAAGTATTTATGTTTTAGTAACTGTTATACGTGCATATATATATATATATATATATATATATATATATATATATATATATATATATATATATATATATATATATATATATATATATATATATATGTATGTATATATACATAAATATAGATATATATATATATATATATATATATATATATATATATATATATATATATATATATATATATATATATATATATATATATAAATAAACCTGTTTTAGATTTTCCTTGATTAAAGTATTCTTACATGAAAGTTATTCCGTAATTTGGAGGGATTACATATCAATAAAAATAATTTGAATTTTACCTCACCCACATAAATTGGGTTTTGTAGCTGTAGGACATGCTATTTTCATTTACAAAGTAAGACATATCAATTAGATCGTCAACTGAACAGATTTCTTTTGGTGAAAAATGCTGTATTCTATTATTCACAGCAGGAGATTTATAAAAAGGAAGCAATTTTTACACTTCAGAGACTCATTTACTGTTCGTTTTTAGTATTATTTTTGTTAAGAATGAGAATAAAACTTTACTAATCCACCGTGTAGCCACAGACATGAAATAAAAATGAATGTGCTCTCATGTTAAGGATTTCTGAATGAGATTATATGGTTAAAAAAATATATAATTTATAGCCTTCACCAGAAAGTAAGGATTACTGTTTTTATTACTACATTAATAATTTATTATGCAGCTTATATTTTAATCTGCTTAAAGGAAAGGAATTAGTAATTAATTTATACCGACTGTTTGGCATGTACTGTTCTGACCCATTGTTAGGCGAAGAGATCAGACAGGATTTTCAAAATGCTCTAGAAATTCATCCTATGTTTATTCATGTATCCTTTATAACCAGTCAGTTATAATTTTGACTTATTCGGATACAAAACTAAGAAAATCAACAAATTAATCTAATAAATCTCTCATTAAATATATATATATATATATATATATATATATATATATATATATATATATATATATATATATATATATATATATATATATATATATATATATATATATATATATATATATATATATATATATATATATATATATATATATATTATATATATATATATATATATATATATATATATATATATATATATATATATATATATATATATATATATATATATATATATATATATATATATATATGTATATGTGTGTGTGTGTGTGTGTGTGTGTGTGTGTGTGTGTGTGTGTGTGTAACTGAAAATTGTCCTTCTAACATCAACTTTATTTTTTTTTATTCATAATCTTTCCTATATAAGTTTAGTGGTCTCCATTTAGAAATGGAATATCAAACAGCAATGAACAGCGAAATGAGTATCTATTTTTTTTTCTCTGTACCTTGATTTCTTAAACATACTGAGTTTCTCGAAAGGTAAAATGTAATTCTGATAGACTTTTCTTTGACAGTTAGCCTATAATGTAAGCTATATATTAAAATCGGCATTTTGTCCCTTTTTCGGCTTAACTTATTCTAAAAAATCCTTCCAAAGCAAGACCGTTGGTGCAAGTTTTAATTCATTGGATCATCATCGATTTATTACATCCATAATAAAATAGAGATGTGGATTAGTTTTACCATATCAAGTGCATTAGACTTAACAACTTACAAAAATCGAAAAGCCAAGATTAAGAAACTAACCCAACAAAAACAAACTTAAAGAGAAGTAATGCATATGAATGCTCTTTTGTGGTTGGTTTATGCATCATTTGGCTCACTCGTCAGACACTTTGCAACATGGTTTTGAGTATATGGTTCCATAAATGGTCATGCAAAAATTTTATTTTATTCCTAGTGATTCCAAACTCACTTAAAATTTACTCTCATTCGGCCTTATATAAACTTTCCTGGTACACATCAAAATATCGTATTCCTGGATGCAAAATTATATCATTTACAGAGGTGATTTTTCTCTCTATTAGCTGAAATGAACTGATTCGTTTCCAAATAATTCATCTCACCATTCTCTAAAACAAACAAATAACCGTTTTCCGAAGCGCCGAGCTATTGCATGATTTATAGTTCATTGATATTTTCCTAAATAATAACTCTTCCAATGGCCCCTCCTCAATGGGCAAATGATTATGCGGCCCACTATATTTTACATTAATAACACCAGTAAATAACAACCTCTGTCCTGGTTATTTTTGTCTGCTAATCTACCATCATGGCATCAGATATCAACGGTGAGGGATACAAATCGAATGATAGAAAATATACGTAAGTGAACTTTTTTAATGCATCATTTTTGACGGATATATGAACCTAGATAAAGGACAATTATAAATAATTTACACCTAAGTGATAACTTTTAAAAAATGAGGTTGATTGTACCTGCGTTTGGAATATAAGACAGTTACAATATTTGACTTCTAAGCATTATTATTATTATTATTATTATTATTATTATTATTATTATTATTATTATTATTATTATTATTATTATTATTATTATTATTATTATTATTATTATTATTATTATTATTATTATTATTATTATTATTATTATTAATCCTAGTAACTATATATATATATATATATATATATATATATATATATATATATATATATATATATATATATATATATATATATATATATATATATATATATATATATATATATATATATATATATATATATATATATATATATATATATATATATATATATATATATATATATATATATATATATATATATATATATATATATATATATATATATATATATATATATATATATATATATATATATATATATATATATATATATATATATATATATATATATATATATATATATATATATATATATATATATTAATTGACAGGGTAGAAGCACTTTCTGCCTTGTAGGTTGATAACTGTTTACGATTACGTAAATATTAGATCCACAGTCGAAAGTTGTGCCCTTGTACAGGATGATGAATAGCCTGAAGACACAAAGTATTTTATTTTATCGGCTTCAGTTATTAATGCCTAGTGTTTGACCATGGTTAAAAAACACCATGATTCGGCAGGAGTTATTGATCTTAGCTAGAAACAACAAGTTATCCTTCACCTTATTTATCCAGTGAATTGTCAATAGATTTTGTCGCAGTAGTGGATAAATAAAACTTGCAATAGACCTCTAATCTCAAGCACATGATAGCGCCAAGAATCTCTCGGTTTATAAACGCAAAAAATGAACTGAAGTTATTTTAATATTTCAACATTAGGCCATTTATACTACCGAGGGATGGGTTAAGATAAAACTCGGAGATCAACAGCGTATTCCAATTTAGAATGCCTTACTCTCGATGAATTCCAAAGTAGAAAACTCCCACTTTATTAGGTGCAATTTTCACCTACAGAGAAGAGAACACTAAATAAACTGCTGTATTCATTTGTTTCGCAGTGTGTGTGTGCAGAAAGTGAGTTTTGGTAGCTTTTAAAGAACTTGGGTAGGGAAAAATTGATAGTTTCGCTGTGGTGAATTCTGATAAAATAGCTTCCATTAGACTAAATACTTGACTACTTTATTGTATAATAAACGAAATTTGTGATAAGGGACTGCTGCATCTCTAGAGATTATTAATTTGTTTTTTTATTTATGGAGACATGACTATAATGTAGGTTGAACAGGGTAAAATTTTGTTATGGTTTTCATCTCTGGATTTACTAACAGTCAGAGTACAATTTTCTCTTTTTTTTTTAAGCAAGAGTAATAATTTTCAGACTTGGATCACATGTACCCCTCCGGTGCTCGTGAGGCATTATCAGAAACACATTGACTTTTTGTATTATCATCAGTGACCCCAGGTCATCGTGTTTTATTATATGAAGTATTTAAATATACAAATATGGAAATGTTTAAGGTGTAATAGTTGATTAAGTCTCTCAGATTGGAAACCATGGATCGAAGTTGTACAAAACCTTACTAAAAATAACTAAACGAAGTGAAAATAAAGCAAACTCGGTAATCAAAATAATTTCATTTAATCATTTTGGATATTTTGTTGTTGAAAATAAAGTTTATTTAATTACCTACCTCTTGAAGTACTGCGCTGTTACATAATGTCTCAAAGTAAAGGAAAAGATGTGTAAAATGACTCAAGATTAGAAATTTGTGTGAGCAACTTACCTAAAAATACTATTTGTTGCATAAATATTGAAATGTAACTCGCAAAATTATGCCTTATATGACCGAGAAAATAGATACCTAAAAATGTCTAACATCATCTTATATTAATTTACCCATATTTCTCACTCATCAACAAACAAATAGAATATAGATATATATATATATATATATATATATATATATATATATATATATAATATATATATATATATATATATATATATATATATATATATATATATATATATATATATATATATATATATATATATATATATATATATATATATATATATATATATATATATATATATATATATATATAGATATATACATACATAGATAGATAGATAGATAGATATATAGATAGATAAATGGATATATAGATAGATAGATAGATAGACAGATAAATGGATAGATAGATAGATAGATAGATAGATAGAGAGATAGATTTCTGTGAGAAGGTTAAGCAGATGTGAGCAACACAAAAGTCTTTTAAAACCTTTCATGGCAGAATTCATTAATAAATTGCATTTTTCCCATGGTATTACTTAGTCTACTTACTTTTGTTTTTATGAGTAACAGACAGCGTCCTCACCATCGGTGGCTACTGGTGACCTGAGGGCCCACTGAAACCCCAACACCCATCTCACAGAGACAATAAGGTTGCGTTGCCAGTGATATCTGACAGACCAATAATATATATATATATATATATATATATATATATATATATATATATATATATATATATATATATATATATATATATATATATATATGTTTCTTTAACTCATATAACACAGTTTCTTTTATCATATATATATAATAAATAGTCTGTTATGATCATATCTTTATATCACATGAGAATTATTCTTTATCAATATAGGAGTAATTTTTATCGTAATCATCACCATCTTCTTCATACTACGTCATTAGCTGCAGATAATGCTATTCCTAATAATAATAATATCAAAAGTAATAAAAAAGCATATATATATATATATATATATATATATATATATATATATATATATATATATATATATATATATATATATATATATATATATATATATTTATATATATATATATATATATATATATATTATATATATATATATATATATATATATATATATATATATATATATATATATATATATATATATATATATATATATATATATATATATATATATATATATATATATATATTATATATATATATATATATATATATATATATATATATATATATATATATATATATATATATATATATATATATATATATATATATATATATATATATATATATATATATATATATATATATATATATATATATTATATATATATATATATATATATATATATATATATATTTATGATTCTTTATTACTTTTGATAGCCCTTCTTTGGCTGAGTCAGTTGAGCTTCAGACTGTCATTCGATGGGCCGGAGTTCAATTCCCTGCCGGCTGAAGAAGAGTTAGAGAATTTATTTCTGGTGATAGAAATTCATTTCTCGCTATACTGTGGTTCGGATTCCACAATAAGCTGTAGGTCCCGTTGCTAAGGTCCCGTTGCCTGTAAGCCACGTAAAATAAGTCTAATCCTTCGCCCAGTTGGTTCTTATACTTAACTTAACTTTAGCACGTAAAATAAGTCTAATCCTCCGGGCCAGCCCTAGGAGAGCTGTTAATCAGCTCAGTGGTCTGGTAAAACTAAGGTATACTTAACTTTTTATTACTTTTGATATTATTATTGTTAGAAATGGTAATAACTGCAGCTGATGACTAGTATGAAGATGATGATAATGATTACGATAAAAATGACTCCTATTTTGATAAAGAATAATTCTCATGTGATATAAAGATATGATCATAACAGAATGTTTCTAATGCGCTTGGTAAAAGAAACTGTGTTAACCGAGTTAAAGTGTGACGCATTTAAAACAACTGGTATTAAATAATTATACACAATTTTATTCATATCAGCCCAATAGACAAATGACTTCTGAAGGAGCTTTTAGCATTTTGTCTTTAATAATTTTTTTATGTTACTGAAATACTCGTAAATTCTAAATACCAGGCTAAGCTTTAGTCAACTATTTCTTAATTAATGGAAGTTTTAAAATAGAATAAGATGAGAGTTCTTTACCGTCACAAGGAAGAATATAGTTATTTAATCATCAAAAAATGTCCAATCTATATTCAGACACGAACACGTTATTTCTAAAGCAAAGGACCGGGTTCGAATCCTGGCCGGGCCAGAAGCAGTCATATATAATTCCCAAGGTATAGGGAATGCGTTATTAAATGCTATTTGTGATTTGATATTTCTGAATGCAAAAGAATCATGTGTGTATAAGTGGCAAAATTCATAATTATCCAAATATTACAATCTTAACTATCAGATTTCATGGGGGAGATGGAATTCTATCGATTCCTAAGTACAGAACCTGAATTCGGCAGGAGTCTGTGCAGCAGAAGCGATTTTAACTTTTGTCTCTCTTGATAGCTGGGTGATCAAAGTCACTGCTTATCGTTGTTTCCAAACAAGGCCACAGTTCGAATCCTGGTAGACCTAGAAGCACTTAACACTTATAATTCCCTTTGGATGTAAGTTGTTGCAAGGTATTGTGAATTTTATGATAAATGATGTGTGGCTTAATATCTCCTCCATGAGATCTGATAGTTAAGTTATCTTCTTTAGAAGATCTTCAAAATATGTTGAGAGAGAGAGAGAGAGAGAGAGAGAGAGAGAGAGAGAGAGAGAGAGAGAGAGAGAGAGAGCGTTGGGCTATATCTTTTCACCTTGTTATGTCTTTTTATACAAAAGTGTACATAAATGACGATAGTTCTTCTTAGTATATTGCAACTTTACCAGAACCAAAATTAGGACACCTACGCTTAATTGTCTCTTACCCCTTCCATAAAAGGCTGGCATTAGGGATGATCAGCACGTGGCGTCGGGTGTTTGATATTTGACTCTTGAACGAACATATACTGAATATGCATTTCTAATAAAGAGAAATAAATCCCAAGCTCTCTCTCTCTCTCTCTCTCTCTCTCTCTCTCTCTCTCTCTCTCTCTCTCTCTCTCTCTCTTATGACAAAGTCTGAGGGCCTGATAAAGATAAGATGACCAAAAACAATACTGTAATCAAATACTCCTTTTGTACTTCTAATCACGGAAGAACTTCTATGAAGATTATGATACGACATCCAGAGTGCTGTCGCAACTTTGAATTACTCAGATAATATGTGAATTGTCACATGTATTTAGGCAATGGTTAGATAGTGCTTACGTTTTTTTCTTAAAACATTGCTCAAACCTAGCTACAATTATTTGTGAAAATCACATATATCATTTCTTCTGACTTACCTGTCGTGTACCAAACGAAGGCTCTGGGGATGAGTGACGGGTATTATGGTTTCCAGGATGAGGCTTTGAAGGACCACTCCAGTGGAGGACCGTTGTAATGATTACCTGGGGCGTTATGTAGCCGGTGACGCTTTGCTAATATGATGGCTAGATATACGTTAATTACATCAAACTGTCAGAAACAAACGCTTACTATCGGGTGGTTATTTCTGAGAAAAAGAGTGCACCATCCCTTATGATGGTCCACAAGATTGCACATGACTTATGAATAACTCTCTGCGTTTCATGTATACGATTTCAATTAAAGGAAGAAAAACATGATTTGTTTTCTGCAGTCCTCCTTATCAGCTCTCAGCCCTACAAAGCAAATTTTGTTGAAATTTTGAAACTTCTTTCGTTGATAAATTAGGTGAATAGCCCAAGGCATACACAGACATACCAGGAACAAAATAGAAAATGAAACATTAAACTAATGCTTACTTAGAAGTAATAAAAATATTCTAAATCAAAACGAAGTATGCAGCCCGGGAATATCGTTTTGTTTTAAATACAATAATAATATTGAAAGCCTATAGATAAAAGCGTGTGAACTTCAGTCAAATCGTGTAGAGACAGCCACAGAGAACTGTTGCCTTCAAGGATGCGAAGGTTATTTTCAGAAATACCTTTTATCCAGTTACAAAGTGAAATGTAATATCTTTGGACCCAGGAACTACTGCAAAATGATAATATATGCTCCCACGGACTAGGGAGCTTCAATGATGTAACATTCCACCACCACAGAGACTGAATCGCCATTCAAGTTGATAATCAAGTAATCTCCCTTCCTCCCTGTCTCTCTTTGTAAAGCCTCCACCATGCCCTCATTGATTTTTTTTTTCAAAACCAGGCATGTGCATGTGTACTGTGGTGGTAATGGTCGTTGATATCGTCTCTGCCTGCTCTGGAATCAGAGTATTTTGCCCCTGTTTATATTATAACCCATGATCAAGACAATTTTGCTTGGCTTATTTTTAGTTTTCTGTAAAAGAAAACTATTGTGCTGGCTTTGTCTGTCCGTCCGCCCTCAGATCTTAAAAACTACTGAGGCTAGAGGGCTGCAAATTGGTATGTTGATCATCCACCCTCCAGTCATCAAACCTACCAAATTGCAGCCCTCTAGCCTCAGTATTTTTTTTTATTTGATTTAAAGTTAAAGTTAGCAATAATCGTGAATCTGACAACAATATAGGCCAGGCCACCACCGGCCCGTGGTTACAGTTTCATGGGCCGCGGCTCATAAGCATTATACCGAGACCACCGAAAGATAGATCTAATTTCGATGACCTTGATTATAAGACGTACAGAAAACTCGATTGCGCCGAAGAAACTTCGGCGCATATTTTACGTGTTTTTCTTTCAGTAACTATACGGGCGAATGAACCTCGATCGTTTAGATTAAGAATAAAATAATTTAACACCTTAAAGCTACCAGACCTAAGACCCCTCCATAGCCTACTCAGACAGCGAACGATATTGGTTACTTTATTACACGACTGTTCAAATTACGTAAAATAGTTACATTTACATTTGATGGTTCCATGAAAAATTACTCTCAACTTTACATTTTCTGTAAGGATATATATAAACGTTTAACACTCGATACTCATCATAAAAATCTAAAAAAAAAAATCCATGGATGCAATAATTGACTCTGTCAAACGAACCCTAAAATATCACTACAAAAAGAAATAAGTAAAAAATGCGCCGAAATCTCTTCGGTGTAATCGAGTTTCCTGTACAGAGTATAATGCTGTATAAGCCCCAGCCCATGAGGTGGTGACCTGTCCTACATATTTGCTAGAACTACGATCATGGCTAACTTTAACCTTAAATAAAATAAAAACTATGAGACTAGAGGTCTGCAATTTGGTATGCTTGATGATTGTAGGGTGGATGATCAACATACCAATTTGCAGCCTTCTAACCTCAGTAGTTTTTAAGATCTGAGGGCGGACAGAAAAATTTAGGACAGAGAAAGCACAGACGTACGGACAAGGCCATCTCAGTAGTTTTCTTTTACAGATAACTAAAGTGCAGTAAAAAGACTCTTACTTTTACTGAACTTGCTGAACAGAGAGAGAGAGAGAGAGAGAGAGAGAGAGAGAGAGAGAGAGAGAGAGAGAGAGGGAGAGGGAGACAGAGGGAGGCTTATGCTTCTTAAAAAATGCCACATAGGCCAAACCATAACTGCCTCAAACGTATCTGTTCGGGATAAAGAATAAATCATCATTTACCTTAGAAATGACACTGCACAAGCGACATCATCACATCTGGCGCAATGTTAAGCATACCTATGCTATTTAAGCACTTGAGAAGTCTTAGTTATTAGTTATTACCTCGTTCTGATATTCCGGATGCGGGTTCAGATCTTCCCACTAGTGTGAGAATGACTTCATTTGGTTGTCTATTTAAATCTCAGGTTTTGTAGTGGGAAGCATGCCCAAATTGTGTAAAGGTATCGGGAGGATCACGAGCATTGAGGATACTAGTTACACATACATAGCGCACACACAGACACACACACACACACACATATATATATATATATATATATATATATATATATATATATATATATATATATATATATATATATATATATATATATATATATATATATATATATATATATATATATATATATATATATATATATATATATATATATATATATATATATATGAAATTTTTATCATACATGATTTTTTTTATATGAAGCTACAAATGTCATAATTTTTAATATCGAAATCCACGCTACCTCGGTATATCTCCGTTGGAGAATTGTCGCCGAAGGGGAATTTATATAAGTGATAAATGAATTGGAATCGTGGGGACACGAACCGCGACGAAAGCCTATTCAGCGACTCCAGTTGACGTAAACCATTGGGGGATTTATATAATAATGAAATGGAATCGTGGGGACACGAACCCGCGACGAAAGCCTATTCATACTCCAGTTGACGTAAACCATTGATGGCTCAATGGTTTATATAGGCTTTCGTCACCGCGGTTCGTGTCCCACGATTCCACCATTTATCACTTATATAAATTCCCTTCGGCGACAATTCTCCAACGGAGATATACCGAGGTAGCGTGGATTTCGATATTATATACACATTTGTAGCTTCATGATTGTAATATATATATATATATATATATATATATATATATATATATATATATATATATATATATATATATATATATATATATATATATATATATATATATATATATATATATATATATATATATATATATATATATATATATATATATATATATATATATATATATATGTGTGTGTGTGTGTGTGTGTGTGTGTGTGTGATTATGTGTGTGTGTCTGAGTACACACACACACATATATATATATATATATATATATATATATATATATATATATATATATATATACATAATATATATGACACAGGTAAAATTATTTACACCTACTAAACGTAAAGAAACGATAAAGGCCATGTTAACTGCCTCACCTTATACCTAAACTTTTAACACATTTCTGCTGAAATAAATGGACCGATTTTATGCATTCCATGGCTGATATTATTATTCTACAAAAGCTTCCAATTCTTTTCATTAAATTATTAGAAAAAATCCTTCCTTTTAATTTTTGTACAGTTTATACTGTAGCATGATTGTTTTGATTTAAATGAATAAAAATTGCACTGTTCTTATCCTTTGCTGTTCTTTTGGGTTTTTTAATAATTTGACCAGTATTAGATTTGTCACATGACTTACTTAGGACTTGACATACGCCTCCTTTAGTACTCTGAGGAGAGTTCCTTATAGGTGCTTGTTTAAGCATAGCATTACTTTTAAATGTTAAATTACCAATAACGTTTTTTACGGAGATGGAGGTTATCTTCGAAATTATTTCGATACTGCATTGCTAGCAGATTTTTTTTTAGTATGTTTCTCTGTTGCTATCATAAAGTCCTTTATGCCTCTCATAATGAATTTTCTAATACAGAACCAGGATACTTACTTTCTTTCTTGTATCCCTAACCATATCTATTTCACGATCAATATACTCAGGCCTTCGTAATCATAATTCTTTAAAGGACATGGATTTCAAAACTTATTACTTTGTTCCTTTGCCAGAATAAAAATGTTCACGGGCAAAATATCGGTGGTTTTCCTCAACACACTATATCAAAGCCATTAAATTAGGTAATAAGGTAATACATCAATTTTTATCTCCCTATGGAATTTTATTCATGGGACCGGTTCGTTTAATTTACCAAAGAAAGAATTTACATATACAAATTGCTCAAACCTGTAAATAAAGGGTTACCAATAGCCATACCAAAACCTCGAGAGTAAAATTTCCCGTTAAATTCACATTTACATTCTATTGCACATATTTCAGTAAATCATTTTAAAGTTCTCTTAAAAACTGGTATATCTAGCTGTGTGTTGTCTAAGACATCAGATAAAAATTTATCTCTTTTCATTTATTTCAAATTATGCAAAATGCATATAATGGAACGAAGGCAGTGACTGTAAGAAAAGCAAGAACCAACCCACATAGATAAGCAAGATTTCTAAATGGAGCACTGATCTCAGACAACTGTTTGTTCAGTTTTACTTTCAGGGCAGTTCTGAGCACGGCGGGTAAAAAGTGTCCTATGGAATAAGTGTTTGAGTTATTGAACAAGGGCTTCAGGTTAATGCAACCCTTAATAAAGTTTCATCCAACCACCCTTTGGCTCATGTATCAAGAACGATGGGGATGACTTTTATGTTGTACTCAGTCAAGAAGATTCCCAAAGCAATGTTAATGAAGTTATCAAGGGAAGTTGCAGCATCCTCTCTGGTATATCTTTCAAGGTCTGTGGAGATGGTACTCATTAGAGAAGCTTATCTCAACACCATGCAGTGGGTTAACGTGGCTTTTCCTTAACAACATCCATTTCAGGGTATGACATCCCTGCCTACACGAGTAGAATAGACTCATTAGCCTCGTGTGGCAACTAATCTAGGAGACGAACGCTTCAAAACTAAACCAGTAAGTGGAACGAACACTTTTAGCCTTCCATTGTTGCTTGGTGGATTATCAGGAAAGCGCCTTCCTCTTTACCTAACCCTTTCCTTCTCAGCTTTTTATAATTTCTAAATTCATCTGACTGCCCTCCCCCAGTTTTTGTCACACACCTGATGGATTTCTGTTTTTCCCTCGTAAAGGCGTTCCGGCTCCACCTTGTTGATCTGTGGCTTCAGGTGCTTTTTTAATTAAATATAGTCAGCTTAATTCATCCTTTTAATTAGATTATTGTAAATGACGTAATCATTGTTATTGTTGATTTTATTGTTTATTGTTCTGTTGCTTTTTACTATGTTATTGTTATGAATCTGTTTGTTGGTTTTGCTTATAATTTTATGTTTTTAATCTTAATTCTTACGGGAGACACTGAGCTGAACCCTGGGCCTTCTGTTCATTACTGTAAGAAAAATGGCAGAGTGCTTTATTCAAATATTCGAGGATTTAGGTAAAATTTACTTGATCTCGAGATTTGTGCCCGTAACTACGATTTCATGTTTTTATCTGAGATACTAGTAAGTAATAACAAGTCGGAGGTTGAATTTTTAAATCACAGAGTTTATGAAACTTCTTAAATGATTTCATTGGCATCTCTTGTAAAGCAGATTTTATTTTCTTTTGAATAAATAAAGAGAAACTGATTGTTTTTTCCCCTTTATGAGTTTTTGTATATATTGTTAAACGGTTCTACATATCCATTTGTTTCTCTCTTTTCATATTCCAGTGATCGCAGTATCGTCTTCTGTAAATGCCTCTCTTCACCTGACGGTTTTACACTGCTTTTCTGGCCACTCTTGCTTTGTGTGGGAGAACATTTTGTCGGCAAACATTAATTCTGTTACGGTTCCTTGTAGAGAGGTTCAGAACCCTATATTACTTTTGCACTCTTTTCGCCAATTTTCTTCAGCACCGCCTTCTGGTCAAGGCCAGATCATTGTACGCTTGATTTTTTGCATCTTCTGCTGTTAGTGGTAAGGGTCTGCCGTGTGCTCTTCTGTGCGATCTTGTCTGTGGGTTTTGACGTTGTCTACCTGTGAGCAAGGTCCACCCTCGCATGTGAGTGCTTTGCTTGATCCTCCAGAAATCGTCAGAAGGACTTTTGCGTCCGGAAAAGGGTGAGCATTCCTCTGGACTGATCCCCAGCAATCATGTATCACCTCGCCCGAAACCTGAAAAGAGATGTCATGTTGTGATTTACAATTTGCACCCATCGGTGAAGTTAGACGCCATACTAGAAATAGTTAAGTTTCTCACGGGCTCTGACCCTCCAGTCTTCTACGAACTCCCATGCAAAATTAAACATAAAATGGCTTACAGGATTACCTGACTATTTCAACACCTCGCTGTTCTTAAAGGCGAGAATTTCTGTCCCAATATAAAACTCTCAAGTTATAACCTAGTCCGAGGGGGCGTGAGTACTTTCTGATACCCCATGCAGCAGTATGGGAGCGGCCCCCTCTACCGCAAGTGCCAGCCACCTCCCACCTCGAGTGACTGCCCACCCCCGCCGGCCAACCCCCCATCCACCCAAATGATCAACTCATTCATTTCCCAACTTCGTGAGTAGCCATGGATGCATTAGATATAATTTCATGTAATATTTTTGGCCTCAAGCGGAACATTCCTCTCCTAAACATGTTCTGCAAAAGCTTCAAAGGCATCATTGCACTGTAAGAAACTCATGTATGGACATATGACCCTGTCATCTGCGATTCAGTGTATGAAGACTTCGGAGCTTTCTCGTCCTCATCGATGCAAGTGACAGATCACATCGTAGCTGGTCGCCCGAAATGGGGTCTTCCTTTCCTGTTGAGCAAATCTTTAGACAATATAGTGAATGTGATGTCCTATAGGAGCGATATAACGCTGTGTCTTCAAGTGACAGTAGGGAACTCTAAGATCCTAATAATCAATGTTTATATGCCCTGGGAAAATAATAATTTTGATCAATACTGCATAATCCTAGGCTGATCATATTTGTATAAGTGGAGACCTTAATTCTCATCCCACAAAACAATTTTATAAAGACCTTACTGCTCTGTTCCTTCAAAATCATGCTCTCCAAATTAGCGATGTAATGCTCCTCCCTCCCCCTTCCTATACCTGTGTATAAAATAGAACAGACACAATTACAAGCTCCTGGCTGGACCACTGCATCACGTCTCCACACCTTCAAGAATCAGATGTGATCTGCAACATTGTTACGGTCTTGCAACAGGCTACGCTCACATCCCCTTACAGGTGTCATTCAATACCCCATCCCTTCCTACTGTGACCCCCCTAACTGATGGGCTACCTGCTGTTAACTGGGACTTTGAAAACCACCAGAAAACCAGAGAGCAGGAGAAAATAGGTTGCGGCCAATAGTTCAACCGGCAGACGCTTTAGTTTCCACTAACCCAGAATGTAGAAACTACCACCACAGGAGAGATCTGAAAGAATTCTATTCGAATATAATTTCCACTATGCTTGCCTCCGGCAGGGATACATTTAGATTTCGTCAAGGCAACTTTCGCAACATACCTAGCTGGAATGACTTGGTTAGAGATCAGTATAAACATTCACGAGAAATGTTTTTTACTATGGAGGCAAAATGGTAGCCCGAGGGAAGGACACTTTGCATTGCTAAAGAGACAGGCGAGAGCGCAGCTCAGATTTGCTCTTCAGCACTACAGGGTAAATGAAAAGCAACTAAGAGCAGATGCAATGTCTGGAAAACTAGGATTTGATCCCTAAATCCCAAAACTAAGAAGCTATCACAGAGAGCAGGAGAAGCCGTTGGCGACGAGGCTACCCCAAGAATATGGCTTGATCACTTCAGTGCTATCCTGATGGGTATAAACGATGAAGACTCCTGAAGCCTCCTTACTGATAAAATTTCATTTCATTTCGTTGATCGTAGTACGACACGTAACAATAACTATGCCATAAACAACTTACCTAATAATAAATCACCAGGTTGCGATGGTTTTTCTGCAGAATCTTTCAAATTCTGCCATCCGATTTACATTTTGCTTGCTGCCCTATTTAATGCGTGCATAATTCACCAATTTCTCCCAGACTCCCTACTCTTAGTTCACTTAACACCATTAATCAGAAACCTCCGTAGAGGGGTAGTGCCGTGTGTGCACCTTATAGGATGCACTGTAGGCATTACTAAAGATTCTTTGCAGGGACCCTTCGGCCCCTAGATGCAACCCCTTTTCGTTCCTTTTACTGTATCTCCATTCATATTATCTTGCTTCTACTTTGCTATCCACCCTCTCCTAACTACTATTTCAAAGTGCAACAGCAAGGTTTTCTTTCTGTTACACGTTTCAAACCTGCCTACCCTAAATTTCCTTTCCATCGCTGAATGACCTCATAGGTCCCAGTGCTTGGCCTTTTGCCTAAAGTTTATATTCCATTTCATTCCATTAATCAAAGACAAGCTAAAGGATGCCGCTGACCCTGACAATTATCGCCCGATTGCAATTACTACTATTGCGTTAAAGATATTTGTGCCGGTTCCTCTAGGGAGACTTCTCCCTTTCTACACAGTACTGACAACCAGTTCTGATTTAAAGCTAACCGCTCAACCGACACCTACATCTACATCCTGAAAGGATTGCTGAACTATTACCTATCATCAGCCTCTCCCATATTCCTATGCTTTGTAGATATGCGAAAAACATTTGACAGAGTAAATTACCTGAAGATCATGATGTTCATAGAAAACCACCTGGATAATCTAAAAATCATTGTTAGGCAAACATGTGCAGTCTGATCACCCGACTGGGAATCAGCAGCAATTCGCTTACCCAGTGCACCCTTAGCAGTGAGGCAAGAAAATCTAAAATGTTGGAAAGATGGAATAATGAGGTGTCTGTTCCATAAATGACGTTATTTTCCTTCACACAGTGATGGCCTGAATTGCTGTGTATGTTTATTCTGTATTTTTGCAATCATTAAGTGTCATTTGCAGGATCTATTATTATTATTATTATTATTATTATTATTATTATTATTATTATTATTATTATTATTATTATTATTATTATTTGAAGGGAGTAGACCCTCTTTTAAACAGGTCTTATTAAAAAGGATGGCTGTATTATGCGAATTTATCTTATAGAGTGTCTTTTCTATCTTCCTTATGATTCGCTTTTCAGGCTCAGCGATGTTAGTCAGCAACTGGCCTTAGAACCTGAATCCAGACGAACGATTTCTGATTGGATATTTTAATAAAAGACTTCCCATATTCCGCACACTATCCTTTTCCAACATGAATATCGATCAGTTGCTGACTAACATCGCTGAGCCTGAAAAGCAATCATGAGAAGATAGAAAAGACACTATATAAGATAAATTCGCATAATACAGCCATCCTTTTTTATTATTATTATTATTATTATTATTATTATTATTATTATTATTATTATTATTATTATTATTATTATTATTATTATATTGAGATTTGCTCTTTTCACTTTTCGCCTTTAACCTTCTGGACCTGACTTCTGTAACCACCTAAGGTCCCCAAATGGAAATTAATTGTATACAATCTGCTTCTTAATTGTTGTAATTTTTTATATCTTTACTATTATTCTCAATATTATTACTGGCATTACCATTATTATAAATACTGTTTTTAGTACTATTTCAGCAACTGTGTGGATATTGACTATTATAATTTTTATCAGTTTATCTCGTGTATGTAAATTGTGTATATTGTATTGTCTCTATTTTGTATATTCCAAGTATGTGACCCTGAGCTCAAATAAAGATGATAATGATGATGATGATTATTATTATTATTATTACAACTTACTTTTCTTTGAGATGCTCGTATGTCTACAGCCCATCGTTTACAAAACGTATTACCCGTATACTATTTGATAAGCATTTAAGAATATTTGTTTGTTCGATGAAAGCTATTACCCATAAGTTATATTACCGACTATTAAAAGGGTGGTATTTTTTTTTACAAAGTATTGGAACCATTGAATCGTTACTGGAAATAATTATCACATTTTTCTAAAAAAACATGAAAGGTTTTTTATATAATAATTTTTAGAAAAACAGTTTGAGTTTATGGAATTATTCATGTGTTTTGCGGAAATTCGTATCTGTGTGATGCATTGCAAACACTGATTCTGAAATCATTTAAATCTTATTAATTCTATATTTTTCCTCTGGCCAGTCCAAAATAATATATTATGAGGAAAACTCGCTGCCCGCTTTTGGTGGTAAATCTTTAATAACTTTTATTCTTTGTCCGATTATTTGAACTTATTGCAATGTATTTATCTTTTCCCGTCTATGACCATCCTCATTATAAATAATGAACGTTTTATAATGTATTATCCAGAATTATTTCCTATTTATGGAAACAAAAGTTAGAATCTCGTGCATGACATATTTCCTATTTAATATATTAGTATAGAGTTTTGTTCGTTGAACTAATGCTAATAGTACATAAATCATTACAGTTATACTGCTACTCATATGAATATGAAATTAATCACATAGTCTTCTAAAAAGTTACTTTAGGGATAAACCAAGCATACGATTCCACAACTGTAAAATGAATTATGCCTTTACTGGTACATTGATTACATCATTTGATAGAATAATAATACAAGCAGCTGATTCATGGAGTAGTCTTCCCATGTCGGTGAGTCTATGTTAGACAAGTATACTGTAAGTTATAACTAAAATAGTTTATTGATAGAGAAGTAGGTTAATCCAAAATGTATCCTCTAACATGGATATATTACCAGTAATTGAATCACATTTGTGAAAATCTCTCTCTCTCTCTCTCTCTCTCTCTCTCTCTCTCTCTCTCTCTCTCTTTTACGTTTGGGTTTTGAAGGGGGATCAGAGAATGTTCTGATTTTTAGTGGTATCTACCTTTTCTCAGATAACGTTCACATATTTTTGTAAGTTCTTTATCCTGTATCCCTTGCCCGTACATTCGTTATTGTCATGATCTATAAGTTTGGTCAAAGAACAATATTTTATGAAAGATCGAATATCCAGAAATTATTACATTGCATAGTAAAACTGAGATGAATCCTTAAATCACAAACTCATATGAAGCATGGCTCACGGCGCACAACATCGTCTTCTATGGGCTGTTCTAATAAGTCTTAAGTCTTGTTCTACAGGTTTTAAGACATGTCTCTATAAAATACTAGAAAATGGCTCACGTGTTCCTATGGATTGAGGACATTCCCTAAGAGTTGTGGTAGAGTATATATGTTACCGGCAATGCATGATATTCAGGTATTGTACAGAATTCGCAGGAAATCTATAGAATGCCTGACTTATTTAGGAAAGTTTTAAATATGTTACTTGTTGTATATTTTCAACAGGCATTTTGTAAATTTCCTAGTCCTTTTCCAGAATGGTAGTTACCATACAGGCAAAGTCTAAAAAGAGAATCATGAAAATTCTTTACTGAAAATACATGCTTTAAACTGAAAGAAGAAATACAAAACAAAATACGCGACTTTTTTTCTTACTAAAGAAAAGAGAGAGAGGGGGAGAGAGAAGTAAAGACGAGGGAGATGAGAAAATCAAAAGTTGTGGGGTTAATATTTTGTGCACTCTTTGCTTTAATATTGTGGAGTCTGTCGAAGATAGGAATCAGCCTAAACTGAATCTGGTGATACAGACCAAAAAAGTGGAAGTGACATATAACAATAAAATTCCCCTGCATCACTGGGGGTCACAATGCGAATTCATTTTCCTGCTGTTGACAAGGTACGAAGGTAATTCACGCAGTCTATATTCATTTGTCATGAGTGTGAAAGAGCACGGATTTTACCGACCTGAAACCTCTTAAGGAACTGTGTTGTGTATGTGAAAAAAAAACAAGTGCCAAAATATGAAATGCTCTCGTGTGAAACAGGAAATGAAATGCATTTCAAAATACCATTCTAGCCTTCCTTGTTGTGATAAGTAGTCAGTGCAACACTTGTCTTTTTCACTTGTGTTTTCAGTAAGGAAAAGGTCAGCACTTTATTTTGAAGACCTTCTTTCATTCTCAAATACGTATTTTCAGTAAAGACGTTTTCATGATTCTCTTTTTATACTTTTGTCTATGTAGTAATTGCCATTCTGTAAAATGACTAGGTATTATACACAATGGCCGGGGAAAGTATAAAACAAACAGCACATTCAATACTTTGTCTAAATGAGTCATGCATTCTATGGATTTCCTAGTGATTCTGCACAATGCTTGATTCTCCCATAATGCCGGTAGCATATGCAATACCATATTCAGTGGGAATAAAAGTTTATGGGGAACATAGGTGTCTCGTAATTTGGAGTGGGAGTATGTAACGGCAGCCGAGGATTATTAGAGAAATTTTGTCTGGATCGAATGGTGAAACACCTCAATCCAATGGTCCATCTTTGCTCCTACCAGGGCATGCTTCGAATCCTGGCAGGGCCAGGAGACTCATTAGTTATAATTTCCTCTGTGTAGGTTATTCTCTAGGAATAGTGAATTCAATAGTGAACGGTATTTGTGGTTGAATATCTGTGATTAAAAAGTCACGCATGCACAGCTGATACACACGCACACATCTCTCTCTCTCTCTCTCTCTCTCTCTCTCTCTCTCTCTCTCTCTCTCTCTCTCTCTCTCTCTATATATATATATATATATATATATATATATATATATATATATATATATATATATATATATATATATATATATATATATATATATATATAATTCCCTGTAATTTATTGTTTTCCTCTTTGATTTCGTTTTTCAATAAGTTTTAATTTCCCCATTAAATACCTTGGGGTTTTAGCACTGATTCTCCAGCTAAGTTTGCAACTTAGGTAATAGTAATAACATAAAAATGTAATAATGATAAAAGATAAGAAAATCATAAACCAAATGGTTAAGTTTAATGAAATTCTGTTTACCTCTCTCAAGACTAAAAAAACGTAAATTGAAAAAAATTGTGTAGAGCATTAAAATGTTTGAAACATGGAAATGAAATAACAAAAAATATACGACGATGTCTATTAAAAAAAAGAATGAAAGGCATTTGAGATCCAAAAATACGAAAGATGAAATAAAAAGGACTCAAACTTATGTTGTAAACCCACCTTTACTAAACGAACAAAAACGAACATCATTTGGAGACAGCAGGATTCCGCCGTGACTGAGAAAACTGCTATCGTGCGATTTCTTCTCCTGAGCAGCTATATTGTCGCCAAGCACTAGATAACTGTTAATTCTAATAACTGTTAATCCTTCCTCCCCACAAGTTACATTCTTTTCTCTCTCAACATATGACTGCCTGTTTCAGTCACTGACATCCATCATTTGGTAAATTTGCATGAAATGTCCTCAAATCAACAAGCAATTGAATATATATATATATATATATATATATATATATATATATATATATATATATATATATATATATATACCCAGGATATATATATATATATATTTCTGACTCACGTCAGGATCGAAAAGGACTTTCAATTGAAACCGCAAGGGCTGCCCACTTTTCAAAAATTATTAGTTGGAACCTCAGAGTCATCTGGGAAAACACAAGCTGGTTTTCCAGCGTGTTTTTCCAACTTCCCGACAGCAAATTCATAGCATTTCATTCGAATTATCCCTTCTGAGTGAATAAAATCCAATTAAACACACAAACACTTGTAAGGCAAATAGTGTGCTCAGCAGCGAACCTTGGTCTTTCAATTGAAAGACCTGGGAAAACACGCTGGTATGCCAGCATGTTAGTCCCAGGTAATTCCTTGGGTTTCAGTCGTTCCAACTTATTTTTATGACTTGTAATGGCTAGTGTGCAGCGTTTGCATTTATGTGAGTCATATATTTACTGTTCACACACATTGCACACATATACATACATACACACACACATATATACATACACACATATATATATATATATATATATATATATATATATATATATATATATATATATATATATATATATATATATATATATATATATATATATATATATATATATATTTATATATATATATATATATATATATATATATATATATATATATATATATATATATATATATATATATATATATATATATATATATATATACATATATATATATATATATATATATATATATATATATATATATATATATATATATATATATATATATTTATATATATATATATATATATATATATATATATATATATATATATATATATATATATATATATATATATATATATATATATATATATATATATATATATATATATATTAAACACTCATTTATTAAAATACACTAAAAAAGTAAAAAAAAATGATTTTTTGAGACACACCAGGATTTTTTTACAATTAATCATGTCCACAAAAATGAAAGAGTGGGCGCCAAAAATGGAAGGAAATGCTACAAGAAATTATTTTTTTTTTCTTGTAGCATATCCTTCCATGTTTGGCGAACACACCTTAATTTTTCTAGACATGATTAATTGTAAGGAAATCTTAGTGTGTCTTAAAAAATTATTTTTTCTCTTTAGTGTAAAAACTCAGCCCCTATAGTGGATGTAATAATCGTACGAAAAATATTTTCCGCAGCACTAAAACATTGCAAAGATATATAACAGTTAAATAACGGCGCTCACTGAGTAATGTAATAAGATCAACAATATGAATGATAATTTAGCAAAGGTAATACCTTCTTCGCATGCTTGTCAAAAGCCAAGCTGTAAATGAGGTTTTAAATTTGGGAAAAGAACATGCTGTATGACTGAGATTTATTAATCGCATTTTAAAAAAGGGCGTTTACGGGCTCCTTTTATTGATTTCCTTAAATTCTTCGGGCGTAATAAAATAATAATATTTTAGTCACCGCTGATATATATTTTACTTATAGATACTATTCTCATGTTCTGATTATTATTTCACTGTTTTTCGTCTCTTGCTTGAACAGAGACCAAAGGTTCACATTATGTCTCTTAACCTTGTCAACACCTTCCCCTTGTACCCTAAGGCCATGAGGGCCACGGAGTTTATTTAATTTCTACAACACGTCGGATAAAAAATTCATTCAACTAACTGCTCATTGAAATTCTGTGTAATATATCCATGACGAATTAAAGAGCTCCAAATTTTCCAAAATCAAACGGTACTTGTTTTGATAGTGTTTATATCTTAGAGAATACATTTTCTATTCAATAAATTCATTTCATCTTCCCTTCTCTAAGATGCATTTTCCTGGTTCCGTTTCTTTGTATAGTAAATCCAATATAATTCAGGAAATGAAAATTTTATTTCAATAAAACTTTACTGAAATCTTAACTTGATATGAGAAGCCAAAACGATTCAGACTTCCATCGTCTTATTTAAATGAAACTTGTGCAAAGAGGAAACGATTCCTTATGTCAAGATGATGGTCTCTCCCTAAAGAATGAACGAAATATATTGCCAATGGAGTAGTCTACTGAGGAATTGGATTTCATTATCCCTTTCCTTCCTTACTGAGGGAATTGAATAAAAAGCAGCAATAAGGAAAAAAAAAAACACTTCCTTCAAGCATTGATGATAGATGTATTTAAAGAATATTTACAAAATGGAAATCATTGACTGTTTATCTTTATTGTACGAAAAATGAACGGACAATCAAAGTCAGTACAATAGGATAACCGAATAATGTAGATATGCTGTGCAAGTAATACAGTTCAGGTACGCAGATAAAGATTTCCACGAAAATTAATAAAATCAGACGAGTAAATATTGTGACCTTACGTCATGAAGTAAGACTTTCTTTTATTATCATGATTGATTACTGGTTTCTAGAGATGTGCTGAGCCTCTAAATTAAATAACACCAATATCTAAGAAAAAGCATTTGGTGCTCAGATAGCAGCAAGTGCATCAGCATAAATTTAGAACGGCTTTTGAAGCTATGAGAGAAAATGGAAGGGTATAAATAATGAATAATTTTCAAGTTAATTCATTATATTAATTTAATTGTAATCTTATCGTAAGATTTCAGTTTATTCGTGTATTGCTTATCAATATAATACACATTCCCTCTTCTGTTTTTCGTCTGTTCAGCACAACATAGTAATCTTCTTCATTCCCACAACTGTCCTAAGCTAACCACCCGGTTACCTTAATCTGTCTTCTGAAACAATTTCTATGAAAAGCATCCTGAATGGTTTAAGATTTGTCTATAATATTTTAACTGCATACCCTACCAGTTGTCAACCAGTTACCAGTGGCTGGCCTAGCTTTTGACTAAAAAGTCTATTTGCAAGGATGCAGTTGTCGGTCTAGTCACCTTTTACCACGCGCAGGACCACGGTGGGAGTATGCTTATACCTCCACCACAGGGTGATCAGTACAACGAAGTAATGTTCAATACAAAATCCCATCATCTCTTACTGTTCCGTTCGCGGATGAAATATCAGAATGTGAAAAAAAAATTAAGTTTATCCTAATTTTTTTATTTTTTCACTAATTAATCTCTTTTGCCTCTTGATTTTCTCCTTTACATGAATGAAATAATGTTCAGTTCCACACTCTAACCTTATATACCAGTCACCAAGTCTGTGAAAGTGTTTCTTTTTATCCCTTTACATATCAGCACAGTGTCCTACTTTCTCTGCTTAACACAAATCGATGTGTTCCATTTAGGTCACTGAAAGGTACAATGTTGAATATTAACACAATCTCGAAAGGAAGCATATAACGTACATTAGTGAATTACGTGTAGCATGAGACGTCATTACTGGTGATTTATCGAATCGGCTTTCCTGGAATTTTATGAAATTACCTGCGACGAACGACAGGATAGTTTTCCTTGAAAACTGTAACATGTATATTATGGTGCACGTCCCAAGGATTCTAAGAAGTTCCACTTATCTTTGCAAGGATCATTCCCGCACTGGTAGAAAACATTTATTAATTAGTTGACCTCAGTCTATATATCAGAAGCCCATTTCTTATAAGCAATTCAATTTACTTGGATCTATAGGCGTAATAAGAGGATGTTATTATGGAAAAAAATAGTTGTCACGAGAGGAAAAATATAGATAGTAAAACAAATAAATAATTTATGTTCAACGATGTTATATCTTCGAGTTTTACTGCATTTTGAAGGGTTGGTAAATTACATTACGTCTTGCCTCATACACTGACATTGATACGTAATTTCATTTGTAGTAATACCATAATTATCTGGTGATGGCAAGAAAACAAGATTAAGTAGTTTTGCAATAGAACTTTCCGCAAAAACGGAAGAGAATTATATAAAAGACCGTAAAAGTTACACTAAAGAATATCCACTTTAGCTACCATTTATTTTTTTTTCATTATATAATGATTAGAGCATCCGTGCCGCTGGGAGAAAGATAAATTTGTATAATTGCAGGTTACTTACAGATATCAAATACATTACATACATAATTTAAATTATCTGTTTAATTTTCTGCTTACTAAATGCTGAGACATGCAAGTAAAAATTTAGGTAAAAATAAAATCTATTATGTGTCTTGCTCCCAAATTAAAAATGAATGCAATCACATGTAAAATGCAAGAAACCAGTTTCAATACATACATAGTCTGTGTACATACTTTATCAGCACCATAAAAACTCATGTGTTTTGTACGAATGTGACTGATATTTCTGTAAAAAAAAAAGACACAAAATTACACTAGAAAGGCCATAACTCCGCACTTTCAACAATCACCAGTAATGAAGTGAAGAGCGGAGATTGTATGATTGAGGAAGGTATTGCTGAATATATACCGTGACTAAGACTGCTATATAACAACCAAGTACATGTTATCCTAATTTAGTATGCACCATCCTAAACCTTACCTGACCCAGGACATGGTATTCGAATCCCCACCCCAACCCAACTCAACCCAACCCAACGCCCTCCCGTCAAAAGAAGAGAAAATGTCATATCTTAGCTCCAGTGGCAACTTGCCATCGGATTCTTCATCCATGTCCCACCCAAGGGATAGATCGTGTAATTTCACCCTGTTCTCGATGTAATCTGGATGGCTGAATTACAAAGGATTACAAATACCGACCATGGATGCAACTGCTCTAATTAGTATTAAAAACAAATAAAACTACTTCACTGCATGAAGAGAAAGGCATCAGGACTGCAATTGCTGTATACTTAGATAACCATAGGAAACCGGGACTTCATTAAAATGTGTCCGCAATGACGTTCATAGAAAATGCTGTTGTAATTTTTTTAAACAGGAGGAGAATAAATGAATGCTCCTTCCTGTTAAACAATTTAGTTAAATTGTCAAAAATGATGCTAATGTCTTACTACGCAATGGGTGTCATAAATAACACCGAACTCTATACCATTAAAAGGCATTTTATCCTAATTTTGCATAGGAAAACTATATTACGCATT
Organism: Macrobrachium rosenbergii; assembly: GCF_040412425.1. Lineage (NCBI taxonomy): Eukaryota > Metazoa > Arthropoda > Malacostraca > Decapoda > Palaemonidae > Macrobrachium > Macrobrachium rosenbergii. The sequence continues at coordinate 63,433,585 of NC_089781.1, read as the reverse complement.
GCTAAAACTTTGCATTTTGGCAAATGACTCTTCTGCAAATTATTGATATTTTAGTTTCTTGCTTTATTCAACTCATTATTCTGACATCTTACTTAGGTCGTTTTGGTTTTTTGTAGGTATTTTAATAAATTACTTATATGGTCATTACCATTAAACTATATATCATCAAAAATGCAATTTCTGATACATTTTTAAGGGTTACTTTATTTTGGGAGAATGCTTTTTGTTAAAAGTATAGTATTTTCTGTTGTTGGCTAATGACGACTTTTTTCGTTCCATTGCGTTTTTTTTACTGCAATAAATTGCAAGTTTCTAGCTTTAAAATGACATCAGGTTAACATCCTAACTTGGAAAGTAATTTTTGCTCAGTTCAGTTGAGAAGAAAGAGAAATGATTCGCAGTACGAACATGGTGCTCCCTGTCAAACGTTAGCTTTGGTCAGCAGTATGAAGAGTAACCAACAAGGAACAGGGGGCGGGCTAACAAATTCATTCTATTAACGCTTGCTGAAATAAGAAGGAAACCACCTTATGACATTTTTAGGATAAACACACACACACACACACAGAAAGAGAGAGAGAGAGAGAGAGAGAGAGAGAGAGAGAGAGATGCTCTTTTGCGGGAATTCATGTGTCTTAAGCAAAACTGTTAATAATAAATAATGTTAAATGCAGTGATAATATGTTAAGGTTCTCCTATTTCGAACAGGGGCGTCATTTTAGATTTTTGATGGAGGGGGAGGGGTGGGGAAGGCGGTTTTGCGACAGAAACGAGCCTAATCACCTGTTTTTTTTTAAATTTTGAGCTATTTTATGTGCTTTTTGAAGCACATAAAATAGATAGATAGATAGAAAGATATAACTTAATGTGATGACACATTTGAATTTCGGTAGGAATAATGGAAAACCAGCTGTTGTTACTTCTTGGGGCTTGGTGGGGTGAGGGGGGGCAAGCTGAGGCTGGGGGGGGCATCTTGAGTCTTGGGGGCAGTTACCCCCCCCCAGCCCTCCCTAAATGACGCCCCTGATTTGGAATCGATTATTTATCAGAGAAGTATTACTAAAAGATTAATTAAGATATCTATAGAAGCTACTGGTTACTTTTTACAGATACGTTTATGATTATAATATTCACAATGCCCTCTTAACTTCTCGAAATCTTCACACTTTTTGGATACGCTTGTCACTACAAAGACTTAGGTCCAAATGCAAGAATATATAGTAATCCTGATGTCCGGTAGCAGGATTCCAACCGGCATCCGGAGTATCAGAACAAGGTCACGTTGATATTGTATTAGGCACTTCATAGTTTGAATCGTTACGAAATATTAATTAAGAGATATTTGCAATAGTTTAACATATCGTTAGATCTAAATTACAGGCAGCTTATCACGATTTTGGCTCAGAAATTAATTAAAAAGGTTGAAAGGTTAGTTCTCTTTTTATTCATATCCCTAACGGAACCAATTTCAGCGCCTAGAACCAACAAAATCTTTAATATGTATTCAGGGAAGAATCTCATTTTTAAATTGAAAACCTTTATAATCATGAATCATTAAGCATAATAATTTCAGATAAATATTGCAATCAATCGACTGAATTTCGCTGCCAGTAGGGAACATTTTTTACAAAATATTTTTTTTCTTCATTCATCGTTTACGTAGTTCATCCCTTCCTTGCCTGGTGTTTTTCTTTGTTGAATAACCTTTTTAAATATCAGATATATGAAGAGCAATGTTAACTCCAACATCGAATCTGAAAGTTACTCGAAGTAAATTTCTAGAGGACATGTCAGTAAAAAAAAAAAAAAAAAAAAACTATTTTCTTCTTGATACTTGTAGGGCGAAAAAACTATCGAGGGTTCGGATAAGCCCCATAAGTTTTGATCCAGCCAAAGAAACAGGATATACTCTAGGCATAAATAAGGTAATAATGAAAAGTTTCTTACATGAACCTGAGAACCTTCAAAATACAAAGCAACGGTATGCACGTCTATACAATAAAAATGTAACACAGTGGGCATAATATCAAATGTGAATAAATATGAACAAAAACAGTAAATTACATACTACGCATAGCCTCTCTCATCTCATTAAATTAATGTTTCTTGTTGTAATCAATAACAAATGAAACTCTTCTAAATGACAAAAATTACGAACAAGACAATAACTAATTCGTACTTTACACAAGTAAAAAATAGATAGATAGTTTTATACACCACAATCAGCCTTCAACATTCACCAGCTCTTACAAGTTTCAGAGGGCAGGAATTTGTAACACTTTAGAATAAGAAATTCTTTTTAAAAAAATTCCAGTCCAAATTCAAAATAGACTGTATGTGCATTAACACTGCAAGAAAGTTCCAAGGACTGCAAATATTTAAGAGAAAAGCTCAAAATTTCCAATCATTTGTTCTCTTTTCATGTCGGAATTGGGAATGGATTTGCTGTCACCCGAGGGATCTCTGTGAGCTTTATTATAATAACATGACAAAAAAAATTTTTGCATTATCAGAGTCAGAGAATAAACATCCAAATTTGCCTTAGAAATCAAAATAATTTCGAAGGATATTTTCAGTGAGGATGATAACGTCAAATGGAAGAAATTAACGCATGAACAAATTTCAACTAGAAGAAAATTTCCAATTTATGAAACAGATAAAATTTGCGCTAATGAAATCAACTTTCTCAAGTATATTCAGTTTGCTCTTTACCTCACTCGACTCATTCTTCAGAC
>NC_089781.1:63385850-63425850 GCF_040412425.1 Macrobrachium rosenbergii | reverse complement strand
TTTCCTTTGTAAAACATTGCTAATCTTCTCTACTTTGCAAATGCATCTCAGTTAATCTGTTATTTTCTTCAATAAATCAGTTATTTGCTTATTCCTCAATTTGATGCTTTTATATAATCATGCCCTCTTAAAACTCATAAAGTTTTGTGAACTCCTCATCGGCTCATTCCGACTCCATATCTGCTCTTCACTTTTCCTTACAGTCCCATTTCCACCCCTTCTCCAATTTATACATTCCTTAAACAGTGTCTCAATCAAATACTGAAAGATATGCCACCAGACAATCCTCTAACTACAGCATCAGTGTACTAACACATACACAAACAAGCTCTTCTCCTCTACAACTAAAATATTTACTCAACAATCACTTAGCACGACTACCCTTCCATTTCCTCCAAACCCACATAAACATAGCTTCAGTTTTTCATAAAAAGATTATATTTAATTCGTTTTCCATTCTTGGTATATATAAACTCACTAATAGCAAATTTCCACCACACTCAATCTTACCCAAATAATCCTTGACCTAACACATTTATAATCTTTCACTGAAACAAAGATGTCTGATCCGGACTCTTCAATTTTAGTGTGAAACTACAGATCTTCATTTTATTCCCACTGATCTGCTTACTGCTTATTGGACTATAAGCCCAGTGCCTTAGTAGAATATACCAAGCAGAACAACAAAGGTGTTTTTATTTTCTCTGCAGCCATCCACAAACTTTTCCTGTACCACTAACTTATCTAAGAATGGCAATGTCTAGGGTGACATACTTTCTAACACCAAGATACTAGTCCCAAGTAAGTAGACTGAACTTTGAATGTAGTTTTCACTGGACTTCAGCGGGAATGGATCACTCATCATTTATGGTCATTTTCTCTCCAAAGGAATTCATAACCCTACCCTGGATATTTCTCTACTGAGAATAAAGTATATTAAAATCTTATGAGATTGGTACTTCCTACAACAACAGTGCCCAGGCAGTATTGCTTGCAGCCATTCGTAATTGACTGGCCTGTTTGTCCTAAGTTGTCGTCCACACAGGCTAGTTACCAGTAAGTAGCCTGTATCAGCTGAGGCATAACTGTGCCTTAACATAGTGTCCAACCATCTTGTCACTGCCATATTAATATAAATTGTGGCTAAAGTTTGTGCAGAAAATGTTGCCAAAATAGGACAATATATACAACTATGTAAAGGGCTCATCAGCACCTCGTCAAGCTTTGCAACACAGTCATTCATCTCTCCCTTGTATGAAGTCTAGTATTCATATTATTTAAACCCTTTCTCTTGGTAAAGCTATTTACTCTTTCAAATTAAATGAACAACATAACAGAACAACGGAGCATATATATATATATATATATATATATATATATATATATATATATATATATATATATATATATATATATATATATATGTGTATATGTATATATATATATTAAATATTAGACAGTGAATCCCCTGCTTATGAAATGAAATTAGAAAGTGCAGTATCATGATTCTGAATATGTGATAGTAACTAATATAACCACTGAATCCAAGATTTCATTCGAAATATCTTTGAAATGTCTCGTCGAGTAACTATCTGGATCTTTTCTCCTAAAATTATTCAACATTTGCTTTGTATATAGATGTTAGCAGCAACCAAAGACAATATCATAAAAGTAAATTGTTCAGCCACGATTCAGTAATAAATACAGATAATTCTCTATACAGCTATTTTTCGAGTTTGTGTTGGACAGTAATCGTCAAGTTATGAAGGATATTTACATTATAATCCTTATCACAAGAGCAACTTTAGCTGACAAGCGCACTGACATGTCACATTTCTCATAGTAGAAGTTTGACAATGTCTTCTCTCTTACACTGTGACCCTTCTCCTGCTAACAGTCTTGGGTATCTTTGTAATAAACGTGTAATAGAGTGGAAAGTTATGTTATGTTACTAAAATTGAGCTGGAAAACTACCTTACGGCACTTTTCCCCCATTTTAGAGTGTTTAGATAACTAACGAAACGAATTTGTTAAAACAGATTACTAAAAGTCTGTGAAATTTGAATGGTAAAAAAATAAACTGCCATCTGACTTATATGTTGTTTTTATTTACATATGCACATTCAATCCATAAAAAATTTGTCATTTTTATGTTATGCTTTCACATTAGAATAATAATAATAATAATAATAATAATAATAATAATAATAATAATAATAATAATAATAATAATAATAATAATAATAATAATACTTTATCATAGTGTTTTTCTACATCTATACCCCTTGCAGTCTCTTATGGGTAATTTTTTACCCAATTCTACTTTACTGGAGCTTGTTATTCTTATCGTTGGGGACAGAGATTTCATACTTCATGACTTTTTCCTGATTTTATGTGTAAGTGTCTTATAATCAGCTGAAAAAATTAAATTTCCATTAGTTTTTTCTTTTTTCTTTTTTTAGTAGAAAAGTAACATACAATATGCTCGCGTCAATTTTGACCCTATGTACTACGAGCATATATCATGACAAATATCTTGCCCATTTATAGGTAATGAAAAATTTTACAATTTCTTTTATTGTGTTCTGCTCCCTACGGAAAATTGGTTTGTTTACATACCACAGGAAAGGAGAACAGCGCAACAGTGCTAAGAATGTGATTGATCAGAATCCTGGCATTACACGGTATGCAACAACAAGAATTACAGATGATGTAACCTCTGTATTTGACCTCTACATAACTCCAGATGCGTTCAGGAATATCTTGGAAATGACAAGTAAAGAAGCAAATAAAGTACTAAGAACTGGAGACATCACAAATATGATAGAATTGAGGGCATTCTATGGATCAAGCTTCCTAACTGGTCTGTACAAGTCTCGGGGTGACCGTTCGAAGCCTATGGGATGATACTTTTGGACTACCAATATTTCGGGCAACTATGCCTCTAGAAAAATTCTTCTAAATATCAAAGCATGTACGATTCGATGACAAAGATACTCGAAACCCCAGAAGACGTAATGACAAACTGGCTGCCGACATCTGGGGTGCTTGGGTTGTAAGTCTTCCCCTTATGTTCAATGTGTCACTGACTGTCACTGTAGATGAAATGTTAGTCCCCTTCCGTGAAAAATGTTCCTTCAGACAGTATATTCCATCTAAACCAGACAGATATGGAATAAAGATCTGGGCTGCCTGTGATTCAGAAACAAGTTATCTGTGGAATGCTGAAGTTTACCTTGGTCGCAAGGAAAGTGAACGACCCGAAAACATGGTAAGCGTGTGGGCTGCAGCTAACAGAAGGACTGAAGTGAAGAAACATCACACGTGACAACTTTTTCTGTAGCTTACCCTTGAGTAAGGAATTGGCTGTGCGGCAAGCAAACAATTGTTGGAACCGTCTGGAAGAATCGGAAGGAACTTCCAACAGAATTTGTGAACCCCAAAAAGAGAACAGCATTTTCAACTCTGATAGGACACCATAATGAAAACTTACTCAACTCATACTGTCCCAAGAAAGGAAAACAATAGTATTGCTTACCAACATGCATGATTTTGTCACTTACAGTGAATGACAGGATAAAAACCAAGCATGATTGAATTTTACAGTTCAACTAAAGGTGGTGCAGACAATCTTGACAAACTAGTGGCAACATTTCTCGCAAAGCATCAAACTGTGAGATGGCCCATGGCCTTGTTTGACAATATTGCAGACGTCTCAGCATACAGTGGATTTGTGCTATGGATGCAGGTTAACCCCAAATTGGAAGAAAGGTACGTGCTTCAAACGGAGACTATTTCTGCAAGAACTTGGACTTGCAATGGTTCAGCCACACGACCATCATTGCCCAGGGCTCTAAATGCTAGACAAGTCTGTGTAGCTGAAAAACGCAGGATGAATCACAGTCCTACTCAAGAAGCAACAAGAACTCCAAAAAGACGGCGCTGCTACTTTTGCAAAGGTGACAACAAGGTGTCCACAGTTTGCAGTTCATGTCAGGAACATATCTCCCAAAAACATGGAACAGTTACATCCAAATGCAATGAATGCATCTAAGCAGGTCCTAACCCTCGAAATGGATGGGTGGAAGGGTGGGTTAGGTGTGGGGTCTGATTGCCAGTCACTTCCACGTAGTAGACCCTGGGCATACATTATATTTAATGCTATGTATGCGGAATAACTGACAGTTTCTAAGCTCGGGTCAAATTTGACTCGAACAGACTTTATGTTAGCATAATCTAGGCAGCCTATAAGTGTTAAATTTGTTTGAAAAATATCAGTGCTACAGTTTTCGATTCTGTTCTATACTACTGGAATAAATTATGAAACAAAAATAATTCCAACACAAATTTTCAGCTTTCGTCAACTGTAGTGTAACACGGGAGCTCAATGTACATGCATGAATACTTTTTCATTAACATAACTAAATGAAACAGAATGTTGACGCAAAATAACCGGGACATGATAAAATGATTTTTTTTTTATTCATTCTAAGTTTGTTGAGTGTCCGCATCCAGAACTATAACTTATGGAAAATTTAAAACTTTCACATTCAGTCAAACCACCAACGATATCTGAATTTCTTTCCAGTTACATGACATAGTTTCCAATTGAAGAAACCGTTATTACTTTTCCACCCACAGACCAAAGGGAAGGAAGAATAATAGAGTACTAGCTAAAACTGTGGATATTTTTACTGGAAAACAACATGAAGGTCACAATCTTGTGTTGATACCAAGTGCAAGATTGTATATAATTGGCAGAGGACATTGTCCACGAGTTATTGATCTACGTAGTCTGTTATTATTCCATGAGGGTTGGAATGAGTTTCAGCTTACTGATGACAATTCTCGATATTAATTTTTCAACTATGTCACCCACTCTAACCCATTTAAAAAGTCTTGTTACAATGCCAGGTGCCTACCTGTTTGCATGTGTCTGTCAGATGTCTTTTATTTTTTATTTCTCTCTCCTTCAGATACTATAATATTCTGTTCTTGACCATACCAGTTCTTTTTATTCGTCATATACTGTCGTATTCTGTTCTTTACCATACAAGTTCTTTTTGTTAGTCATGAACTGATTATCTAAAAGAATCTCTATAACAATATTGTTAATTTGTAATTAAATAAAACATTTCAATAAAAATAGATATATAGCTAAAAATGTTTTATATCTTTCTAATTTTGCGCATTTATCTCCCAAGGCTGTACGTGATGTATTGTCTTACATCATTCCCTCGTCTCATTCACATTCTGGTTGAGGAATTCACTAATTATTTAAGGTGCCTTAATATCTGGTTGTTAAAATACCTGAATATGTTTTTTTCTATTTCCTTTTTCTTTACCAGTATGGAGAAATATGATAGTTTATCTTGATGGTAATGAAACATATTTAAAGTAAATAACTAATAGTTACAAATCTGTATATGTGAAACATGTATATGAGAATAAAGAACATACTATTTGTAATAGTATTGTCGTTTAACTGTATTATCAGAAACACTTTATACAGCCAGCCAGTCGCTGGGAAGAGCTCACAACTGAGCAGTCCAGCTTCTCTCTGGCTCCCTGCTCAAATGCCAGTTTGTTAATAAAGAAGAGAGAGAGAGAGAGAGAGAGGCAAGATTACTCATAATATCAGTGGTACCTTCAATGAAACAACGAACCTCATACAATATTCATATAAACTTGGAACCAGCATGAGGGAGGAATTACAAGTTTACTGGGTACTTTTAAGACAGGAACTAACTCAAACGCTTCTTGGAAAACATCACCTATTTGAATATATTTATATATTTATTTATTAATGATTTTTTTCCAATTTGAGGGTAACCGTTAAGTCTCTAGCATGTTTCACAATTTCTGAGTGGCAAACTGCAAACAATACCATGAAGCAAAAGAACGAGAACAAGAACCGAAATAGTGGTGAAAAGAGAGTAAGGAAATGAGGCAAAAGAATAAACTCAGTCAGGTAACATTCAATCAATAATTGGTAGAATTTCATGATAAAGAAAGCTTGTGGATAAAATGGAGAAATTAATCCCCAGTCAATAGTTCTCAGAGAGCTAGCAAAGTAACAAGGCAATATATATATATATATATATATATATATATATATATATATATATATATATATATATATATATATATATATATATATATATATATATATATATATATATATATATATATATATATATATATATATATATATATATATATATATATATATATATATATATATATATATTAATATATATAGAGAGAGAGAGAGAGAGAGGGAGAGAGAGATATGTGTGTGTGTGTCTATATATTGGCTGAATGGCTACTTGTCTTCCGACTTACCAAGAAAAACCTATCAGAGTCTTCATGATCCCTAAGTTGGAGTCATATGTGACAATAAGCATACTAAAAATTCATAACAAACAGCAAGAACAGATGAACAGTGACTCATGTATTTCCACGTTCACCTCGGAGGCATGAAACAAGTGCCGCCTTTCAAGGCTTCACTGCGGGCATAATTTGGATTTTTATTGTCTTCTGCAGTAAGAAATGATATGGATAACGGAAGTATCCGACAAAGTAGCAGGAAAAGAATATTTTCTTCAGTGGAGGACATCTGAATAATAATACAAAGAAATTCTTAAAAATGTTTACATCAGTGTCATCCAGTCAGTCAGCAATCATGTGTTAAATAAAACAAGCTACTGTTTTTCCACCTGCATGCTTTAACAAGACTCAAGCCGTGAAACCACTACCTTAGTACTCAGATAACTGTAGAAAACTCATTAGCAAAACGGCCAACAGGATTTGCAAATTATTAAAATACTGTATATTTTTGTTTTATTTTTTAAGTATCAACAGAGGTAAATTATCGCAATAAAATAAATAATCAAGATTCTTTATCAATCTTTAGGTCATATTTTTGTGATAACTCACGTTCCTAATTAGCACCCTATAATATTTGGTAATGAATAAGTTGTGTAGGACTTTGTCATGTGGACAAACTAGTGGTTTGAAGATTGAGCCTTTCTAGGATTAAGATATTTGTATCAGTTTTATATTTCTTTTCAAATTTTAGTCTAAACACCACACTACGGGTGAAAAAGCCAATTCTGTTTTCCTTGTATTTTTACCAAGAGAGGAGAGTGAACTCATAATCGAGCAGAGGAAATGATACGCAGAACATGGTTGACCCTGGACATGAGGATAAACAGTGTCAAGTTCGAAAGCCTCGGAGAATGAAGTTCCTTTGTCATGCAACTGCTTCCAGGACACCAAAGAAAAGGTTTACAAAGTACTAGCTCCCCGTAGGGGGATAGTGCCGTCAGTGCACCCTATGCGGTGCACTGTAGGCATTAGTTGAGGTTCTTTGCGCGTGCCTGCGGCCCCTATCTGCAACCCCTTTCGTTCCTTTTACTGCACCTCCTTTCATATACTTTTTCTTCCATCTTACTTTCCACACTCTCCTAACAATTGATTCATAGTGCAACTGCGAAGTTTTCCTCCAGTTGCAACTTTCAAACCTTTTACTGTCAATTTCCGTTTCAGCGCTGAATGACCTCATAGGTCCCAGTGCTCGGCATTTGGCCTAAATTCTATATTCAATTAAATTTCCATTGCTCTGTGGAAGATTATCTTGACAAGTGCAAGGGAATGTCATCTTGAGAAAAGGACTAAATGAATATATGTTAAGTTAACATACAAGGATTTTAATATAGTAGCCCCAGTCGATAATGATTTATCCTAATTTATCTAGATTCAACAAGCTTTTTCGCAAGTATTGTTCAAAGATCTTACCTAAGTGTCTGCTCAGAAGTTTGACGTTCATTAGGTTCAGAGATGACATAATAACAACTTATAAATACACAGACATGCGACAACATAAAAACAGCACACACACACACACACACATATGTTTAAATTTTGTTTGTTCTCATATAAATACTTTATATTATATATATATATATATATATATATTTAGATGGATGGTGTGTGTGTGTGTTTGTGTGTGTGTTTATGTTCTTAAATGTTTAGTGTATATTAGAGAAGATACGTATATATATATATATATATATATATATATATGTATATGAGTGAATGAAATTTTAACATCACCGTGATTCATATACAAGTTAAGCTAAAAACGTCTTTAATATCAATTCGATTATATCGGTTTAATAATATATTTTCAAAAAACCTACCGAAGGGCAATTTTAGTTGATAATAATTCGTCGTCCCGATTCGAACAGCGAAGGACAAGAACTCAGGACTACAAAAACGCCTTTTAGCCCACAAAGCCTGTACCACGGGGACGATTAACTTATTATCAACTAAAAATTCCCCTTCGGTAACATATATGAATATATATCATTTCAACGAGGTAAAGCGAATTGTTTGACTGGTTAGTGTGTCACTGTATTCCTGATTCCTCGTCCGTCGCTGGTTTTCGACCCCACGGGACGGTGGACTTATTATCAACTAAAATTTCCTATTCGTAAACATATATGAAAATATATTACTTTAGGTAGAGTGAATTGATATTAAAGGACGTTTGTGTTTCTGATTATATATATATATATAAATATATATATATATATATATATATATATATATATATATAATAATATATATAGCTATATATATATATATATATACACACACACACACACACATATATATATATATATATATATATATATATATATATATATATATATATATATATATATTAACTTTATCACATACACAATTGTTCTGTGCATTATAGAATTACTAAAAGCACCTCATTCAAACTGGATGGTATCTAATGGAGTTTTTATTCAAAAGTTACAAGCTTTCTTGGACAAACAGTCCACATTATCAAAGTATCCGTACAATGAGCAAACGCATAGTCCGGCTGTATTTATATCTGTGTGCTGGGTACTTTTAATCCTATAATCGCCTAGCTCTTCCTGTGTGACCTCCACCCTCTCTTGACCTTGGTCTTTCTCTGATCCCTGGTTCCAGATGTCCGTTTTCCGTGCGTTCTCTTGCGTTTTTCTTCGTTTCCTTGCTACTGTGGGAGTATACGATTTTTCTAGATATGCTGTCTTCAAAAGCCGTTTCCGGTGTTCCCTGCCATCGTGTTGTTGGCGCAAGTTATGAAGGCGTTCTCTACAACCAGTCTAGATGTTTTGTTGGTGTTCCTGTACAGAAAAACTCATATTTTCCCAGTCTATTCTGTGATCATTTTCCCAGCAGTGTTTGGCAACTGCCGACGTCTGATTATAATGCCTTATGTTCTGCAAGTGTTGTTTGCTTCGCTCTTTACACGATTTGCCACTTTCGCCATAGTACCCATCTTCAGAGTCTAGACACGCAGCCATATATAACCCCTCCCCACACCTCTGATCTCTTCCCCCTCTACCGACTTTTTGTTTCCAACTAGTTTATTCCTAATGGTGTTTTTGTAGCTGCCTATTAATTTGAAATTATCTAGCTTCCTATTGATGGGGGTAATAGAGTTGTTGTCCGGGACTGTAATTATTTTCTTTCCTACCAAATGTTCCTTTTCAATCCTTTCCCTCTCCCCTCTAAAATAGTTTTTCCTTGCTTTGATATGTGCCCACTCCCACCAATACTTAGGGTAGCCTAATCTCCTAAAACTCTCCTCAGGTAATCCAACTCTTCGTCTAAAAATTCGGGACTGCAAATCCTATAAGCCCTGATGGCCAACCCTGTCATTAATCCTATTTTTATTTCTTTCCTATGACTGGAGAACCTATGTATGTATGAATTGGTGTGTGTCTTCTTCCTATATACCTTGAATTTTAAATTCTCCCCTACCCTCTTGACCAGGACATCCAAGAAAGGAATTTCTCCTTCCTTCTCTTCTTCTAATGTGAACTTGATGTCGTTCATTTAGTTTATTTATGTTTTCTAAAAACTTGTGTAGATCTTCCCTTTCTCCCTTGTAAATGACCAAGATGTCATCAACGTATCTTACCCATTTTACGATATTTAAGTTCCCTTTATTTACTTTGCCCACCTCTTCCTTTTCAAACCATTCCATAAAGATATTGGCTAGAATTGGTGAAAGACTTGAACCCATGGCCACGCCATTTTTTTGTATATAATGGTTTTCGCCCCACTTGAAAACATTAACGCTGAGGGCCGCTGTTAGCATTTTTATTAAAACGTCATGATCTATGTCGCATGTATAGACCCCCTCCTCCATATTCTTTTTATTATTTCCATCGTCGTCTTTACTGGTACGTTAGTGAACAGGGAAATATTACATCCAAACTTGCAAATTTGCAGTCTTTTACGTTAATTTTGGGATAATTCGTTCTATCAGGTTCATGTTATGTTTTAAAATGCCTTCGGATACTAAGCCTACCCATTTTCCCATTATGTTGGAAAGAAATTTCTCCAGCCTCCTCTGCGGTGATCTCATCGATGCCACGAACGGTCTTAGCGGGCACCCTTCCTTGTGGATCTTAGGGCTACCATAAATATATGGGATCTCTGGACTTTCCACTGATTTTACTCTATGTTCTAATTCTTTTCTTTTGGTTTTGTCGTGGATTTTTGTCAACGCTTCCCTTACTTCTTTGTTAAAATTGCACTGTACCCCCTAATGTCCGGTTTTTTGTTGCAAACCTCATATGTGTTTTCATCGTTTAAACAGTTGTTCTAACTTATTCTGTATTCTGCGGCGTCCATTACTACAACCGCCCCCTTTGTCTGCCTTACAAATCTTTATGTCCTTGTATTTTCCTAACCTATCAAGGGCCTTACGTAACCTCTCCGGAAACACGAATCTGTTCGACCTAATCCCCGCCCACATGGCCCCTGCAAAGCTGCTTCATCCCCATTTTTGTTCTTATCTAGTTCCATAAGCTTCTACACATTTCATGAAATCTTGACTTTCGTTCCCATGCAAAAATTAAGGCCATATCCTAACACTAGCACTTCATCCCTACTTAGAGTCTCTTAGAAATATTCTTGACTAAATCAAAGTTCCCTTTTTTACCCACCCCGACCTATCGAAAATGGCAACGAGTCTATTCTCGTGAGAACTACGGCGGGCACATACCTTTAAACTGGCCATTCCTTTGAAAAACGTTGTCTAAGCTGGGGCCTCCGTATTTCTCGTCAGTTCTCTCCTGATTTTTCTGCTTTTCATCCTTAGTTCTTCCAATTCGATCTTTTTCTTCCTTATGTCTTCCTTCATGATCTCTTCTACAAAACCAGGAAACGGATGTTCATCAGTGTCTCTCTCTCGTATCTTGTCCAACGATTTCAGTGCCACACAGTCTGCTATGCAATTCTTAAGGAACCGGATTTTGTTGTCTGTCACCGCTATCCTCCATCTCACTTTCTCGTAATTTTTACTTCCAGCATGGCTCTGCCTCCATACATTCTTTTTAAAACTCCTGAACCAATCCATCTCGAGGTCATATAAATTAACATTATCACATACACAATTGTTCTGTGCATTAGTAGAATTACTAAAAGGACCTCATTCAAACTGGATGGTATCTAATGGAGTTTTTATTCAAAAGTTACAAGCTTTCTTGGACAAACAGTCCACATTATCAAGTATCCGACAATGAGCAAACGCATAGTCCGGCTGTATTTATATCTGTGTGCTGGGTACTTTTAATCCTATAATCGCCTAGCTCTTCCTGTGTGACCTCCACCCTCTCTTGACCTTTGGTCTTTCTCTGATCCCTGGTTCCAGATGTCCGTTTTCCGTGTTCTACTTCGTTTCCTTGCTACTGTGGGAGTATACGATTTTTCTAGATATGCTGTCTTCAAAGCCGTTTCCGGTGTTCCCTGCCATCAGTGTTGTTGGCGCAAGTTATGAAGGCGTTCTCTACAACCAGTCTAGATGTTTTGTTGGTGTTCCTGTACAGAAAACTCATATTTTTCTGTATCATGAATGTTTGGCCAGTGAGATGGAGGATATGGTGACAAACAACAAAAAGGTTCCTTAAGAATTGCATAGCAGACTGTGTGGCACCGAAATCGTTGGACAAGATACGAAGAGAGACACTTTGAACATCCGTTTCCTGGTTTGTAAAGAGATCATGAAGGAAGACATAAACGAGAAAAAGATCGAATTGGAAGAACTAAGGATGAAAAGCAGAAAAATCAGAGAGAACTGATAATGAGAAATACTTTGCCCCAGCTTAGACAACGTTTTCAAAGAATGGCCAGTTAAAAGGTATGTGGTGCGCCGTAGTTCTCAGCTACACGAGAATAGACTCGTTGCCATTTTCGATAGGTCGGGGTGGGTAAAAAGGAACTTTGATTTAGTCAAGAATATTTCTAAGAGACTCCTAAGTAGGGATGAAGTGCTAGTGTTAGGATAATGGCCTTAATTTTTGCATGGGGAACGAAAGTCAAGATTTCATCGAAATGTGTGAAGCTTAAGGGAACTAGATAAGAACAAAAATGGGGATGAAGCAGCTTTATTTCAATTAAACGGGGATTAGGTCGAACAGATTCATGTGTTTCCGGAGAAAAGGCCTTTGATAGGTTAGGAAAATACAAGGACATAAAGATTTGTAAGGCAGACAAAAGGGGGCGGTTGTAGTAATGGACGCCGCAGAATACGAGAATAAGTTAGAACAACTGTTAAACGATGAAAACACATATGAGGTTTGCAAACAAAAACCGGACATTAGGGGGGTACAGTGCAATTTTAACAAAGAAGTAAGGGAAGCGTTGACAAAAATCCACGACAAAACCAAAAGAAAAGAATTAGAACATAGAGTAAAATCAATGGAAAGTCCAGAGATCCCATATATTTATGGTAGCCCTAAGATCCACAAGGAAGGGTGCCCGCTAAGACCGATCGTGGCATCGACGAGATCACCGCAGAGGAGGCTGGAGAAATTTCTTTCCAACATAATGGGAAAATGGGTAGGCTTAGTATCCGAAGGGCATTTAAAACATAACATGAACCTGATAGACGAATTATCCAAAATTAACGTAAAAGACTGCAAATTTGCAAGTTTGGATGTAACTTCCTGTTCACTAACGTACCAGTAAAGACGACGATGGAAATAATAAAAAGAATATGGAGGAGGGGGTCTATACATGCGACATAGATCATGACGTTTTAATAAAAATGCTAACAGCGGCCCTCAGCGTTAATGTTTTCAAGTAAGGCGAAACCATTATATACAAAAAAATGGCGTGGCCATGGGTTCAAGTCTTTCACCAATTCTAGCCAATATCTTTATGGAATGGTTTGAAAAGGAAGAGGTGGGCAAAGTAAATAAAGGGAACTTAAATATCGTAAAATGGGTAAGATACGTTGATGACATCTTGATCATTTACAAGGGAGAAAGGGAAGATCTACACAAGTTTTAGAAAACATAAATAAACTAAATGAACACATCAAGTTCACATTAGAAGAAGAGAAGGAAGGAGAAATTCCTTTCTTGGATGTCCTGGTCAAGAGGGTAGGGGAGAATTTAAAATTCAAGGTATATAGGAAGAAGACACACACCAATTCATACATACATAGGTTCTCCAGTCATAGGAAAGAAATAAAAATAGGATTAATGACAGGGTTGGCCATCAGGGCTTATAGGATTTGCAGTCCCGAATTTTTAGACGAAGAGTTGGATTACCTGAGGGAGAGTTTTAGGAGATTAGGCTACCCTAAGTATTGGTGGGAGTGGGCACATATCAAAGCAAGGAAAAACTATTTTGGGAGAGGGAAAGGATTGAAAAGGAACATTTGGTAGGAAAGAAAATAATTACAGTTCCGGACAACAACTCTATTGCACCCATCAACAGGAAGCTAAATAATTTCAAATTGATAGGCAGCTACAAAAACACCATTAGGAATAAAATAGTTAGAAACAAAAAAGTCGGTAGAGGGGGAAGAGATTAGAGGGGGGTTTTATATGGCAGCGTGTCTAGACTGTGAAGAAGGGTACTATGGCGAAACTGGCAAATCATGTAAAGAGCGAAGCAAACAACATCTGCAGAACATAAGGCATTATAATCAGACGTCGGCAGTTGCCAAACACTGTTGGGAAAATGATCACAGAATAGACTGGGAAAATATGAGTTTTCTGTACAGGAACACCAACAAAACATCTAGACTGGTTGTAGAGAACGCCTTCATAACTTGCGCCAACAACACGATGGCAGGGAACACCGGAAACGGCTTTGAAGACAGCATATCTAGAAAAATCGTATACTCCACAGTAGCAAGGAAACGAAGAAAAAACGCAAGAGAACGCACGGAAAACGGACATCTGGAACCAGGGATCAGAGAAAGACCAAGGTCAAGAGAGGGTGGAGGTCACACAGGAAGAGCTAGGCGATTATAGGATTAAAAGTACCCAGCACACAGATATAAATACAGCCGGACTATGCGTTTGCTCATTGTACGGATATTTGATAATGTGGACTGTTTGTCCAAGAAAGCTTGTAACTTTTTGAATAAAACTCCATTAGATACCATCCAGTTTGAATGAGGTCCTTTTAGTAATAATATATATATATATATATATATATATATATATATATATATAATATATATATATATATATATATATATATATATATATATATATATATATATAAATATATATATATATATATATATATATATATATATATATATATATATATATATATATATATATATATATATATATATATAAATAAATACACACACACAATATTTCGGACTTAGATGCAGAAAACGCTGATATTTCACGCTCAGATAAAGTATTAACCCAAAGTAATATCAAATACTTTTTCCAAATGACTCGAATAAGGGATATATTTTCCAATATGACGATTATTAAATTGCTGAAGATTAACAGTATCAAAAATCCGGCTCAGGATGACCTCGCCGTATATTAATTTTTAATTTGTCAACGGAAAAATTGCATTAAATGAATGTTTCAAATTATTTCATAGCCAATTTTGGAAATGAATTCGTTAAAACTTGATTGATATAAAATATTTTCTTATTGCTTGTCATGAAAAACCAACAAAGGAAAGAATAATCTATTCTGTACAATTGAAAAGTTATTTTCATTGTAGTTTTTACTATACCATCATTAGAGCTACATTTTTTTCCATCTCATGAGTTATACTAATAATAATAACAATAATATGATAATACTTATGCAGCGTAGTAATCTTCTGGCCTTGATCCTTTTTCGCTAACGGTTTTCATTCCATCTGGGTACGTTTCTGAATTAATTTTTGTTATCTTTAAAGGAAGATACACAAGGTGCGCATTGATCGGCTCTTGTGCCTAGATCAACTTGTAACAGTTAAAAAAGGAAAGTCCCCTTTTTTTTTATTTTTGCATTCTTCACGGTATGCTCAAATTTGGCTGTCCCGTAGCCATTGTATTTTGCCTTTGTTTAGTCTTGTGTTTGATTTATTTACTGGAAGGTTATGTCTTGCATTCTTTCTTTTGATTGATTTATAATTGTAGCTAAAACATTGTTTGAGTGATCTTACTAATGATACACACACACACACCTATATATATATATATATATATATATATATATATATAATATATATATATATATATATATATATATATATGTGTATATATGTGTGTGTGTGTGTGTGTGTGTGTGTGTGTGTGCGTTTGGGTATTTGCGTACGCATGTATGTAACCAGAATATCATGGGCCACGTTCTTGTTATTCTATTCTCAAGGAACCATGAAAAATAAAACTCTGAAGAAAGCTTGAGTTAGAGTAACAAGAACGTGGCCCATGATATTCCGGTTACATACATACGTGTAATACCCAAACGCACACACACGCACACACACACACACACACACACACATTAGTGGCACACACACACACACACATATATATATATATATATATATATATATATTATATATATATATATATATATATATATATATATATATATATATATATATATATATATATATATATATATATATATATATATATATATATATATGTGTGTGTGTGTGTGTGTGTTTGGGTATGTACGTACGCATGTATGTAACCGGAATATCATGGGCCACGTTCTTGTTATTCTATTCTCAAGCTTTCTTCAGAGTTTTATTTTTAATGTTTCCTTTTGAGTTTGTTTCCTACTATTGTACTGTTATTATTGATATATTTTTCTATTAATATGTCGTATTCTTTTCAGATTAGACTAACTGCTATATTAATCACTGCTGGTCGGAGTTACAATTGTGAAAATACTGGAGCTTGTTGTGGTTTTAATTTTTCGTATTAATGTCAAGTGATTAAGTATAGTTTCGAAAAAACTATTTTAATACAATAAATAATAAATACAGAGTGTAAACATTTAATGTATCATAGATAAAAAAATCGATATCTTAAAAATAAAAATCACCTTTTGAGTAAACGCGGTCGAGTTTTTCAAACTTGAAGGTTTTATACATTTCTAGAATAAGAAAAATGAAAGATAATTAATACATTATATAAAAAAGATACATCTTTCGCTAAAAGCACGTGATATTTTTAAAAACGAAATGAAACATCACATGTATCCTTTAAAGGTATCTCTGGCTCTACACGTCCGCGATTTTGCAAAAAAACAAGATCGTTGTAATAAAGATATGTGTGATACATACATAAAACTCAGCATGATTTACTGCCAACGGTGCAATTACCGAACAGTTACCAAGATATAGGAAAACTTGAAGCTCACTAAAGCAAAAGCTTCACCGAGGGAATGGGAGTATACGGGCCGTGGAAGACATAAACATATAAATGACATGGCGTATGTATACGGCCTTCGAGGAAAAGAGATATTTACGAGTGTATTTACAAGTATAATGCATAACAAAAAGGCTTTAGACATCGTAACACTTTGCAGGAATGGTTCTGAGAATACAAATAAATTACTCTTGATTCCAAGGGGATGTTAGAATGATAAATGAAGCTGTGTAGAAAAAATCCAATAAGAAAAACGATGAGTAATATAACAAGTTACATTTGATTTATTTCTTGATTTTTTTTTCTGCATAACTTCGTTAAATTACTCTAGCTTCCCCTAGAAACAAGACTGATTGAATTTACCCAAATGTTATTTGAGTACATTGATGATAATTAATTCAATCCTTTTAAAAGCTTTCCTGACAGACGAGGATTTGTATATGAAAATTCATTAGGTAGGATTTTGACTAATACACTTATCACTATATTAGCACAGAGAGAGTAAAGACAACAAATGGAATGTGTAATATTCTTAATCATAAAGAAAATTACCTACAATAATTAATCTAAATAATCTCTCTCTCTCTCTCTCTCTCTCTCTCTCTCTCTCTCTCTCTTCATCATAGACACTCATGGACAACTACAAACACACTTATTAGATGCATAATGATAAGAAAATAATAAAAATCTCGTTCAAAAAGAAAAAAAAGGAATGACAAATGTCGATGCAATATGGCTCTTTGACAAGGCAGCTATACTGCTTACAGGCAATGATTATCATCGCTATTCCTTGACTTTGACCATGATGCAACAAAAAACAAATTATTGCGAAAAGATCCTGAGCAAATAGACTGGATGACATGTTCAACTACTCCACCACCACAACGTACAATACTTCTCTGGCAATATTCAACCCTTGTGTCGCTGATTTAAGCGGAAACAACAATATTTTTTTTAGTTTAGAAACTTGGCTACAACAGTAAAACCTGCATGATGAATGCGATCATATTTTCGAAAAATAATTGAAGAAATGTGCGCAATCAGAATTCTTAATCTATTTCAGAGATATGACTGACGTTTTCATAAAAGATCTGTCGAATTCAGGAACATTTCGAATTGAATACAATGGGTTTATTTTTGCGCAATTTATATCAGGTTCACGTTGCGCCTTTGCTCTTTGCGATCAGGACAAATAAGTTTTCTTAGAATCCGATTACTTATATATATAGTTTTTTTTGTCTAGTCCCGTTTCACTGATAAATGGACCAAAATTTCTTTCTCTCCAGCTCTTTTAGCACAACTTCTTTTTGTTTTTCTTTTAACGTGCTTTTATTCCCATTTTTTGTATGGGGTAAGCACGATGCCTTCTTTGAAGGACTTTTTGATTTGGCTTTGGGTAGACCTGTGGTCTCGATCGGCTGCCCTGCCTGCCATCGCTTAGACCCCGGTACGTATGTTTCATGTATCATACCAGACCCAACGCCCTTTCTTCCCAGCAGCGAGAAGTTATTGCGCGGTATGGCGAGCGTTCGAGCACAACGTGGAACGTAAAAAAAAAGATGGTTAAAAATGGTATTGGGAAGCAATATCATACTTCAAACTTCGTATTCCTCTTTTCACTGCAGCATGCTTTTGCCGAATAATGGGAATTGTCCTTTTTCCTCAAAGCTAAACATAACCGCCATGTGCATAAATCATATATTACATCCTGATGTTCATGGATGTTAATTATTCTAACTAAAATTACCTTTAAATGCGTCTTATAAATAAGATGGCAAAATCAAGAATATTAAAGGATCTTTCAAACATCATGACACTTAGGCAAGGCATGATCGTGAATAGCAAGACCACAAAAATTTTTGTAAATGGATTAATTTAGTGTTTTATTGTCTTTTCTTGGGTCAAGTACATGAAACGGGTGAAGCTGCGTTTAGTTTCCTTCTTCAAGGTTTCATTTATAGAATACCAGATGAATGACTAATAAAGTCTAGGTGATATCCTGTTTTCCTCTGAGGTTAATTATGACTTGGAAACCTGTTCGAGAAGGATAATAAAAAGTTTATTAGTGAAGACAAAATTGAAAATTATCTGACATTTTTTGCTAATATTTTTTTCGCACTTCAAAGCTAAGATTACTAATAATGATAGTTTTCTATATTTCATGCCCTTTGGTATATTAAATTTTGAGGACTGTGAAGTTCTTCTTTTGCCAAAAAAATATCATACAACCAGTTGATAAAATAAAAATGTAAATGAATGAAAAAGTTATTGTACCACTGGGTCATAGATTAATTCAGAATATGATATTAGATACACATACTTTTACTTCAGTTGAAACAAAAAAATCTAGCGTCTGAAACGAATACGCCAGTAAACCTTTTAGTGAGATCTGGAAAGCGCCAAGGGATGCATTTTGGGGAAATTGGTTTTTAGGAGGATAAGAATTTGGAGATAGAGGTTAAACGATGTTCTGCAGAGCGAAGATAGGCTGTCAGAACCAGAATATTAGTAAGGTAAATGGAAAACGAGTGAAATTTACTGTTGGCTCAGAGAAATGTTACTCACCACTGGCAAAATCAAAATCCATAAGATACGTTAGTCATATACGGTAACATTTCAACTACTGACTCAGAGGCAATATATGAGCCAGATCTTGAAGTAGGCCATGGTAAACAGATGGTGAAGGGACAGTGATATATATATATATATATATATATATATATATATATATATATATATATATATATATATATATATATATATATATATATATATATATATATATATATATATATATATATATATATATATATATATATATACGTGTGTGTGTGTATACATTAAATATATAAATAGATGTGTGCATGTATGAGTATACGTTCCAGGGTAACTTTGAAAGGCATTGAGCAATTTCAACCAAAACTTGGTATACACATCTGGAAAAGAATACTGAGGGGGTAAGACATCACTGGCTCCAAAGGGGGTGGTTTTGGGAAGGGGGTAACATGTAAAATTAACAGAAAATGATAGATATTAGTGTCTAATAATCCACAGTTTTCGAGATCCCTGAGAAGAATAGTGACACTCCCGATGCCCTTCAAGTCCAAGTTCAGCCCCAATACGAAGCGGGGTGAGAAGGGCTGGGGAAGGGGCCACATGTAAAAATAACCAAATACAGCAGATATTAGTGTCTAATCCATAGTTTTTGAGGTTGCTGAGATGAACAGTGACACTTTCGATGCCCTTTAATTCCAAGTTCAGCCCCAATTGGAAAGGGGATGAGAAGGGTTGAGAAGGAGGTGATATGTAAAAATAACTGAAAATGACAGATATATATGTCTAATCCATAGTTTTTGAGGTTGCTGAGATGATTAGTGACACTCCTGATGGCCTTTGAGTTCAAGTTCACTCCTGGTAGGAAGGAGGGGTTGAGAAGGGGAGGGAAGTGGGTAAAATGTAAAAATAACAGACAATGACAGATATGTGCCTAATCCATATTTTTCGAGGCCACTGAGATGAATAATACCACTCCCAGTGGCCTTTAAGTCCAAGTTCAGCCCCAATAGGAAAAGGGGTTGAGAAGGACTGGGAAGGGGGTGAAATGTAAAAATAACCGAAAATGACATATTAGTGTCTAATAAGAAGTTTTTGAGGACACTAAGATGAATAGTAACACTCCTGATGCCCTTTAAGACCAAGTTAACCCTGATAGGAAGGGTGAGGGGGCGGTGAGAATTGGGTGGGAAGGTGGTGACATAAGAAATAACCAAAAACAACAGACATTAGTGTTTAATCGATAGTTTTCAAGGTCGCTGAGATGAATAGTGATACTCTCAATGCCCTTTAAGTCCAACTTCAGCCCTGATATTGGCAATGTAATTGAAACAACTATTGTAACAGGAAAGGGAGAGAGAGAGAGAGAAATAGAAGGAGAAAGAAAGAGAGAGAGAGAGAGAGAGAGATGTGTGTTTGTGTGTATCAACTGTGTTGGTTGGCATTCAGGGATTTCTGGGCAGTGCCTGTTTGTTTAGCTAGTATATATTTATATATATATATATATATATATATATATATATATATATATATATATATATATATATATATATATATATATATATATATATATATATATATATATATATATGTATATGTGTATATGTGTGTGTGACTTCTTATACTCTGTATCAGTTCTTCATCAATGGCTTGAAATAAAGTAGAAACCGGTCAACACACAATTTTTCACCTGTGGAACAATTGAAATACAAAAGTGATAATAATCACACACACACTGTCACACACACACACACACATTATATATATATATATATATATATATATATATATATATATATATATATATATATATATATATATATATATATATATATATATATATATATATATATATATTTCTATGAATGTTGATTTATCTATTACTCATATCTTGGCGTCACTGATTCTGACTGGGGATCAACACTCATAGAACAAGGAAATTGCATGTTATGAAAGATCTCAATTTTAGAAGGGACTCAGTATGGAAATTCTAGATCTTAATTAATTACTTGTATTTACATTTAATCAGAAGAGTAAATTACACAGAGCCATTCATACAGGCTCTTGGCACTTAGGGTGTTAACTGATATAAAAATTAACTAACTGGAGTGCCAAACAATGATGCAGTTAATACTTAAATCTGTTAACTAACAAAAGAGTTCAATAACTGAGGTGCAAAACAATGAGGCAATCAATGATTAATATGCTTGAGGACTTGCTTGTTGCCTGTGGACAATAGTGGAGCAGATGGACGATAGAGTGATAATTACGGCCTTTCTGTAAACGTGGAGAAAGGGCACATTAACACTTGATAAATTAGAACAAAATCTAACTGTACAAAAATGAAATAGCCGAAGACTCAAGGAGGGTGACATCAATTTAAGATCAGGCAATTTACTGATTAATTCTGATGATCTATATCGACAATGAATCAACAGATCCTAGCACATTGAAAGGAAAGGAACGGATATGAGAATGAGAACAAAAGAATGGACTGAAGAGCCTTCTACCCAGACTTTACCTTGACTGCTGAGTGGAGAAAATCCACTCAGCAGTCAAGGTAAAGTCTGGGTAGAAGGCTCTTCAGTCCATTCATACATATACCTCAATAAAGCCTCTATAAATGGGACTTCTTATTGGACACTCAGAGAGGCTTTGGATAAGGAGCTCCTGGACAGAACAAAGCAATTTTGGGGAAGCCACGAATGAAATGCTTCCTCCTTACTGTCCGGTCTGCGTCTCTCCCGCTTGCCCTCTCTCCTGGTCTTTTGTGATCTCCTCGAAATGCTGGCTTTCAGTGCCTGAGGTATGTCAGGTGTTCACTGGTGTGGGAAGAATTTGATACATCGTTGTACTTATTCCAGCAAAAAGGCTTTATCTGAAATAGATCTTCTGCCTGCAGATCATAAAGGTAAGTTTAGGATGACACTTTAGAGAGGTGTAGGAGGAGGATAATGGAAGGGTACTTTGGACCCTGACGAATCATTGTTAATTTCAAACTGGAAAAACAAGGATTAGCAGAAGGCTTGTCTCCTTGGGCTCAGACTGTGTCTTCCAAATGGAAAAGGGTGAGGAGAGGAGATTTATCATATATTTATATACTTCTAGCAATATATATATATATATATATATATATATATATATATATATATATATATATATATATATATATATATATATATATATATATTATAAATATTTGCTGTTCGACTTCCCTTCCTTGCCTCTTAGTAGGATAATAAATTAAACTTTATTAAAGTAAAGGGGCAGACCATGTAGGCTGCTCGCATGAGAGAAGTTAGGTGGGAACCCAGGGGTTGTTTTCAAAATAACATACACTCCCGGCCAAAGGGTGAGAATTTTAGCTTAGAGGGCCATAAATCAGGGATAGGTTTTCCTAGGACACACCTTAGAGGTACTGTTCCTACAGCTTATTCTCCTTTGACCTGTGTACTGGCGAGTATATTGTCATTTCAGATCAGACCCTGCGTAGGAGGAGCTTGAAGCAGGCAGCGAGAAGCAACCCCATCATCAAAATTCTTTCTCAGCAGATATCCTAGGAGTTGGGCGTCCAAGCCCTCTCTCCCTGAGCTCGCTTGGTCTCTATCCCCCTTTTTTCAACACGAGGGAGATAATTGTTATTCCAAATGGACCAGGGAATTCTATATGCAGTTGATCACTGCATTAGCTTGCCCAACACTAAGTCTGATTGTGGCAGTTACTCCCAGTTCTCTTTCCCTTCAACTTAAACTTGAATTTTCCTTGTTCAAATTTTCCGCTCTTAAACAGTCACTGACTAAGACATCCTAGTAAAACATATCCCATTTATGAATTTATATATTAAGTATAATTATTGTGTCTAGTGAAATCACATAAATTATCCTCCATGGTTTTCAAAGTATAATCATTGATATAAGATTCATCTCCTCGTGATTAAGTAACGACGAGTGAGAGTTTCTGTAGTGCAAGATTGTTATCTGGATACATCTTTTCCAGATGTGTGTACACATTGGGCCTGAACAAATCATCTTGCTTGGAGAAGAATCCGCATCATCAGTGCCAAGAAGCCTCAATTCGGCATTCATTGCAGTAAATTGCCTTATAAGGCATATTGAAGAGGCATATAAATCTGTTGCATTCTTTTCTGTGTAGCATTGAGGTACTTTGCCTTGATTAGGACTAATATTTTGATCTGCTGTTAGCTCCTGTAAATAATATATTTCCTTTTTATTGTTACTTTTGTTGAAACTAGTCTTTCAGTAGGTTTGCTGAATTAATTGATGTGGATGAAATAAACCTGTTCCCGGTTAAACTAGTTTTCAGCTGGTGACCTAATCTAGTGATATTTGCCCTTAAGAGTTTAATTTCAGCCCTAATTGACAGAATTACCTGGGTCTTAGGTAAAGCAATGCGATATAAATCCAACTAACTAATTATCAAACTAATTAACTGACCAACCAACGTAACAACATTATATATATATATATATATATATATCTATATATATATATATATATATATATATATATATATATATATATATATATATATATATATATATATATATATATATATATATATATATATATATATATATATATATATATAATTTATATAAATATATATATATATATATTTGGCATATATATATATATATATATATATATATATATATATATATATATATAGTGCATTATATATATCAGGTATATATGTATATATATCTCATAATATGCTTTGCTATTAAGGCTATATGCATATTTTATATATTTTATATTATATATAATGCGATATATATTAAGAAGATGAGGAATATATATTATTATATATATAATAAATGCACTGTTTATATATTTAAATTAATCTTATATATCATCATTTAAATGTCTTAAAAACATTTGACTTTAACTCATTGAAGAAATGGTTTTGTTAATAACTGATAAAAGCAGATAAATCAGGCGCTATTTAAAAGGAATATATAGAAAATGCAAAAACCTATGATATATAAAGAATTAAATAAGAACCGCCATATATTATAACGAAAGCCTGATATATATATTTATACAATAAAACTCACAAAGCTTTATATATATATTTATTATATTATTCTCAACCATTAGATATATAAATGCAAATATCAAGAATAATATGGACCTGATATAAACTAAATAGGATTATGTATCCAGGCTTGTATAGTTATATTCATAGTGGATCTGAATTGCACACATATATTATATGCATAAATTATGTATAAAAGTTTGTAATGGAGATTTTATCATTTTATATATGTTATATATATATATATATATATATATATATATATATATATATATATATATATATATATATATATATATATATATATATATATATTATATATATATATATATATATATATATATATATATATATATATATATATATATATATGTATATATATATATATATATATATATATGTTTGTTTTGGTGTTATGTCGCATATATATATATATATATATATATACATGTATATAATACATATATTGGCCATGTATATGTATATATGTATATATATATATATATATATATATATATATATATATATATATATATATATATATTACAACTATATATATATATATATATATATATATATATATATAAGGTAGGCAGTTGTATTGTTTTTGCAAGCAGGCCAGCATATCTCAGGAGAGGGGGTGACAAGGAGACAGTCAGTCAGTCATCTATAGGTGGTATTTATTTGCCGCGTGTTTCGTAGCACATTGTTACATCATCAAGGTTAAGAAAGAAAATATACAAATTAAAATACATGGAATAAAACTAACGACTTCAAGAGTCTCAACATGCTATATAAATATACATTAAAACAAGACAATTCAGAAAAAGTACCTACTAGACTAAAAGGTTAAGGACTGAATGACTAAAAGGGAAAAGGAAAGCGGCAAAGAAAACTGGCTCAAGCCAGATACAACTGAACAGAGGTGGTGTGTAAGTTCAACTTAGGAACTAGCTGCTTTATGAATAACGATTCTAAAATGAGCAGTTCGTGTGAATGACTTGTTTGGCCCAAAGCAGAGAAGTCAGAATAATTAATACAAGTATTACATATATTTGAATGATTTCTGATATTAGAAAATTCTGGATTGGGCAATCTGCAACCAGTACGATGACTAACACCTTTATGTGAATCTGCTCTGACCCTCAGCAATCGTTTAGTCGATCCCACGTAAGTCCCCAAGTTACATCTGGGCCAACTATATTTATATATGACTGATGATTGCATTATTGGGCAGATTGTGTCCTTAAATTTAAAAAGGGACCCTATTGTAGTGGATTTTTTTTATTAAAGTGACTTTTAACATGTTAAAATGTTTTTCTATTGAAGACTTCAGATTACTTCTAAATTTATTGTCTAGGATGTATGGGATAGTTGCATAGAGTTTCTTCCATGGTACTGTACTTATAACAGCCGAGTGAGATAGCTTCTTATTTAAGAAATTCTTACATGTTTAAAGAAAACATGAGATGGAAATCAATTATCAGTAAAATATTTGTGCAAGAAAATTATTTCTTTATGATAAGAGTCCCAAGAAGAGGTTAGAGTATAAGCTCGGTGGAGGAGAGTAAAAATTGAATATAGTTTAAAATTATAAAAACAAGCACCATAAAAGTTTGAACCCAGACCAGTAAAAGTCTTTTTTTCTAAAAATGGAAGTGTTAAAACTGTCATTATGTAGGAACACCAAAACATCCAAGAATGGTAATTGATTATTATCCTCTCTTTCTAATGTAAACTTAATATTCGGATGTACTTCGTTAATGTACGAGAGGAACTGTTCAGCATGAAAGTCTGATTTGAAAAGAACGAAGGTGTCATTGACAAACCATTTATGTACAAGAGGATAAAAGCTAGGGGAGCAATTTTCCAACATGCCCTCCTCCAGGGAGCACATGAAAATGTTGGAAAACGTGGGGCCTAGAGGTGATCCCATTGCCATCCCATCTATTTGTTTGTACAAACAACCATTAAAAATAAAAGCAGTGTCCAGCACTGCTAACTCCAACAATTTCTTAAAAAGACAACGATCATAATTAAAATAAGTGTCATTGGGTTCGATAAAAATTTTATCCAAAATAACTTCAATTGTTTCCTCCACTGGGACATTTGTAAATAATGACTCAACATCATAACTAGTCACATATAAATCAGAGTCTTGGCATAAAACACATGATTTGAACTCTTCAGAGTTTTTTAAAGTGTGCTGGTTAGAAGGCAACTGTTCTAATAATGGTACTAAATATTTGTCTAATTTATAGTTAGGAGCGTGGATTGATGACAATATTGGTCTCATTGGAATTCCGCCTTTGTGTATTTTAGGAAGACCATATAAAACTCCAAACGACGTACCTGAGCAATGTAACTCTTCATAAGTATCTTTATTGATGATATTTTTGGTATTAAGTTCTTTTAAAAACCTGTTGATTTTATCTTCAACTTTAAATATATGTTTGCAATCAGGGTTACCAATTTTTTGAAACTTGCTTCCATCACTCAGAATAGACTCCATTTTACTGATATAATCATTTCTGTTTAAGATAACAGTACCTCTACCCTTATCAGGTTTAGTGATTACCAAATTTTCGTTTTTTGCCAAGTTATTCAGACTATTCAAGTCTGTTCTCTTAAAAAAAGGGGTCCAATTAGTAGTCAGTTTTCTAAAAGCTTGTTGAGAAATATCCGGTAATTGTGTTTGTAATTTGCTGATATCAATTTTGAAAGTTTGTTTGTTTAACTTATGGAATAGTGATTATAAAGGTAAAAAAATTGGTATGATTAGGTCTGTAACAAGGCATGCATAAGTCCAATCCCAGAGATAATAAAAATTCTTCTCGTTTTGACAATACATAAGAGGACATTGAAAATTGAACTCACACTATGGTTAAAATAAGGAAGGAGAACACCAAGGCTTTGCAGTTTTATGCTATGACAACGTTGAATGCTAGTGATATGGTTAGAAATGTTTTTGTTAAAAAGAATTTGAAAAATAATAAAATCGATAAAAGACAAGGTGCTGCGAACATGTTGATACAAATCTTGTACAATTGACAAATGTTTAGTTACATAAAAGTGTTTTGTATTAATTTCCATGTTTAATAATTTGTTAGTGGCATCAGCATAGAATTCAGTACGGTACAAAGAGGCATGATACAGTTTAATTTAAAAAAATTTTTAACAATTTTGTTGAGCTGATAATAATGCAAAAAATACAGGTCTAATTTGGCTTTCTCGAGTTTCTTTGTAGTTGTCGCCAGGGATCTGCAGTAGGACAGAACATCAGCACCAAAACATCTCTGTGAAAAGGTGATAAGCTCTCTGTTTAAAAGGTTTCCCATCTTCTCTGATCTTTATCTCATGCTTTGTCAGATCAGTATGCCTAGGTACATCTGCAAAAATTTCTGCGAAACTTCGAATCACCTCACTTAGTTCATTACTTTGCTCAATACTCCTCACGGAGTGCACGTTTTGGTCGGGAAGACGTATTCGTCCTTAGTCTGAATAATCAACCCGATTTCACGCATTTAACATA
The DNA here is from genome assembly GCF_040412425.1 of Macrobrachium rosenbergii. Lineage (NCBI taxonomy): Eukaryota > Metazoa > Arthropoda > Malacostraca > Decapoda > Palaemonidae > Macrobrachium > Macrobrachium rosenbergii. The sequence continues at coordinate 63,397,993 of NC_089781.1, read as the reverse complement.
CGACTAGTGAGTGAATTATAGCTAGAAGTGTTCGTGAACTGTCGGTGATAAGATTAAAGTCAGTATAGCACGATAAAGTGTCGACTAAAGGTGTTTTTCGAGTGAAATATTATAAAATTAAGCATCATGGAGGCATCTAGCAACAACAACAGCAGCAATAGTGGCAGACGCTGGAGAAATTTAGCCTGCCTAGAGGATTTCCAATATGATGAATTGGCAAGCAGGGAATTGGGGTTTCTTATCGTTGAGATCAATAACGACTCCAATCAAAAAGATGCAAAAACATACACAGACACAGTGTAAGGATATGATCCTTCAAGTTGGAACAAGTCACCAGAAAACATCATGAAAATAATTGAAGGAATACCAAGGAAGGTCCAAGTGATCAAGAAACTTATATAGAAAATCTACATCAATCAACACATCCCTACAAAGAAAGTGAACAAGGTGAATTTGGTTAATATACTGATTGATGCCATAGGAAAAAGAATGCCTAAAGCATGCAATCTATGTAATGTGTGGTATAGCATTGTAAATCCACAAAACCTGATAAGGAAATGCAGTTCATGCCATGTTCCAACTCATCCTACATGCGCCGAAGTACAGCAAAATAAAAAAAAAGACAATAAAGTATTTTGCTCCACATGTCTAATATGGATAGACAATGTTATTAAGTCAAGACTTAATGTACAGATAGTCGAGGATGATGAAACTGAGGATGAGGAAGAAAAGGAAAATGAAAGAGAAGAAAATAAGACTGAAGAGATAGAAAACAGTAATGAAAACAAAGAACAGGATAAGAGTATGGGTGCAAAGAAACTCATAGACTCTACATATGAGGCAATACAACAGCATACATACGAAGAAATAAACTATAAAATGACAACACAAAAAAAAAAAATACCAAAGAGGCTGTACCCTGATATACATATTGAAGGGAAAGAGCAAGAAAAAAAAGAAAAGAAAGACATAGTCTGCACTCTTTTGAAAAGAGGAAATTGCAGATTCGGTGAAAGATGTCACTACAAACATCCCAAGATATGTCACAACTATGAAATTTATGGCAAATGTGCATTTCTAGATGGCTATGAGGTTGAATGCAGCGATCTACATCCAAAAGTATGTTGGAATCTGAAAGAAGGAAAAGGTTGCAAATTCAACAAAAAATGCAGATACATGCATCCTGTTGCCATGAAGAACGAAAATCAAAAGCAAATACATATAAAAAATCAAAGTAAAAATTAAACAAACAAAGGAAAGAATAAAGAGCATGTGACGAAGGAAAAAAGCAAACCAGCACCAAGTAATGAAATGTCAGCACCATGATATGAGGCATCAGCACCCAGGTACAGTGCAACAAAGCAATATATCTACGATGCAAATGGATGGTGCAGATATGGAGACAGGTGCAGATACAAACACAAAATGAATAATTATGAAGATGGAAGATCAACTATTTTGGAAAAGTTGGATTTTTTAATGTCTGAAGTTATGGAAATGAAGAAAAGAACAACATATCAGAGCAGGAAAGACACATGGGAAAATCCTTATTATTACCCATATTAGATAATGGGTATAAAACGCAAACCATCATAGTGATGAATGCACAGGGCTTAGTTTCGAGTAACTCAAAAAGAAAAATAGAGTTCTTAGAAGAACTAACCCAAACTGAAAAAAATAGCTATAATGAATATAAGTGAAACCTGGTATTCACAAGAGACTGGTAATGATGATCAGATAAAGGGTTTCCAAACTTATAGATCAGATAGAAAAAATAGGAATCAAGGGGGAACCATGAAATATGGGAGAGACGTAAATCAAGGAAAAATCTGTGAGAAATATAGTAACACAGAATGTGAAATAATAGCAGTAGAATTTGAGTCTGAAAAATTAGAAAACATTGTAATATACAGACCCTCGAATACTAAAGAGTTCGACATGATAATTGACAAATTGGATGATATATGTAGAAATAACAAAGACTGGCCCATACTCCTATCCAGAGACTTTAACTTTCCTTTTATAGAATGGAAAGAACGAATAGGAGACTGTGGTTGGATTTATACATATAAAAAGGAGAGTAATAGTAGCGCAGAAGATAAGAGGCAATTTGAAAAGCTATTAGATATGCTACTAGAACATAACATTCAGCAAATAAATCACCTACCAACAAGAAAGGATAATATTTTAGACCTAGTATTTGTGAACGAGGTGAACTATGTTAAAGAAATAATAGTGTATAATACGAGTATTTCAGACCATAATGTCATAGAATTAACAGTCCGTTCCAAAGCATATGAAAACAGAGATAAGCAAGAGAAGAAAAAATGGGAAGGATATGGAAAATACAATTTCTATAGTAAAAATATAAATTGGTTAAAAATAAAGGAAAAATTAATAAAAAACTGGGAAAACATATTCGTAAGTGATAATATACAGGTAAATACGGATATATTATATAAAATATTAGAGGAAATAGTGGAAAAATATATACCAAAGAAGAAAAGTAAACATCAGTCACGCATGCCAAGAGAGAGAAGGATTTTGTTCCAAAAAATCAGAAAGTGGAAAAAGCTCTTGCAAAAGAAATGAATGCATGGAAAGTGATGGAGCTAAAAAGTAAGATAGAAAATGCAGAACAAAAGATTATACAGTCAAAAGAAAAAGAAAATCAGGGCCTTGAAGAAAGGACCCTACAAAATATCAAACAAAACACCAAAATTTTTTACTCATATGCAAAAAAGATGAATAAAATAAGAGTAGAAATAGGCCCTCTAGGAACTGAAGGGCGATTAACAAATGAAAAAAAAAGGAAATATGTAACATATTAGCAGAAAGATATAAGAGTGAATTCACACCTAGAATTGATAATGAAGATAATGATAAAGAAATAAGAGATGAAAATAGTGAATATTTATCGAACATAGATATTACTGAAGCCGATATTGTGCAGGCTATTAATGAGATTAAAAATGGATCAGCAGCAGGACCTGATGGTGTTCCTGCCATTTTGTTAAAGAAAGTGGTTCATTCAATCGCTAAGCCACTCGCAATATTATTAAGGCAAAGTATAGATACAGGCAAGATTTATGATGAGCATAAATTAGCGTACACTACCCCAACTTTCAAAGTTGGATCAAGACTAGAGGCAAGTAATTATAGGCCTGTGAGTCTGACATCTCATAATATGAAAGTTTATGAAAGGGTAATGAAAAAATGTATAATGAAACATTTAATGAAAAATAGTTTGTTTAATATAAGACAGCATGGTTTTGTACCCAGAAGAAGTACACAAACCCAACTGTTAGTCCACCATGAAAGCCTATATAAAAATATGATAAACAAAAAAGATACAGTTGGGGTTTACCTAGACTTTGCAAAAGCTTTTTACAAGGTAGACCATAATATATTAGTGAAAAAAAAAATTAGAAAACATAACATTGTGGATAAAGTAGGAAGATGGATACAAGAATTTTTGCAAAATAGAAAACAGATAGTGATTGCTAACAATGAGAAATTGGATGAAGCTACGGTAATATCCGGTGTGCCACAAGGCACGGTGTTAGCTGCATTGCTGTTTGTGATTATGATTGCAGACATAGACAGTAATGTTAAGGACTCAGTAGTGAGAAGTTTTGCTGAAGACACAAGAATAAGTAGAGAGATTAATTGTGATGAAGATAGGAACTCGCTACAAAGAGACCTAAACAATATATATAAATGGCAGAGGTAAATAGGATGGTATTTAACTCTGATAAATTTGGATCAATAAACTATGGTGATAAAGAAGGAATGCTATATGCATATAAAGGACCTAATAATGAGACAAATCACAAATAAGGAAGCAGTTAAAGACCTTGGTGTGATGTTGAATAGGAATATGTTATGCAATGACCAAATAGCAATAATATTGGCAAAATGCAAAGCAAAAATGGAAATGTCATTCTGGCACTTCAAAACAAGAAAAGCCGAACACATGATTATGCTTTATAAAACATACGTACGTAGTCCACTTGAATATTGCAATATAATATGGTACCCTCACTACCAAAAGGATATTGCACAAATAGAGAGTGTACAAAGGTCCTTTACAGCTAGAATAGAAGAAGTTAAGGACCTTAACTACTGGGAAAGACTACAATTCTTAAATTTATATAGTCTTGAAAGGAGAAGAGAACGCTACATGATTATCCACGGATGGAAACAGATAGAAGGAATTACTGAAAACATCATGGAGCTAAAATTATCAGAAAGAGCAAGCAGAGGTAGATTAATAGTGCCCAAAACTATACCAGAAAAAACTAAGGAAAGCACACAGGACATTAATCCACCACACACCAGCATCGATAATGTAGCGTCTATTCAATGCACTACCAGCTCATCTGAGAAACATATCAGGAGTGAGCGTAGATGTGTTTAAGAATAAGCTCGACAAATATCTAAGATGCATCCCAGACCATCCAAGACTGGAAGATGCAAAATATACCGGAAGATGCATTTGCAATTCTCTGGTAGACATCAGAGGTGCCTCACACTGAGGGACCTGGGACAACCCGAATGAACTGTAAGGTCTGTAAGGTAGGGTCTGTTTTAGTTTATCCTCCAAATTTTCCAATACTGAAGAATTGTTCACCTTGCTTTCAGCTCCCAATTCGTAGCCATCATCATCCTCTGCAGATGAGGTTGTCTGTGTTATTGACACTGTTTCAGTTTTAGTCTCTGAGAAGTAAGGTTTCAAAAGATTCATATGTATCTTCCTTTGTCGTTTCCATCTTCCTGGTGTTTCATTCACATAAGTTCGATCATTTAACTTCTCTGTTATCTTAGAAGGACCTTGAAAATTATTGGTAAGGGGAAATGTTTTCACTGGTAAGAACACTAGAACTTGCTGTTCTGCACTGAAACTTCTTAACTAGTTTTAACATCTTATCTCCTTTTCATTTTCTCTTGACTTATTTTCAGATTTTCTATAGAGAATTTTCTAATTTCTCCTAACCTTTTCCTCAATTTCTTCACATATTCTCCTTAGGTTTCCTCTTGATTTTCTTTCCAATTTTCTGCAAGAATCTTCAGTGGATCTCTCATGTCTCGACCAAAAATAATTTCATTTGGTGAACATCCCATACTTTCTTGATAAGCATTCCTAACTTTAAATAACATCAAGGGTAAACCAACATCTCATTCTCTTCTAGATTCATTGCAATACTTAGTTAACATACTTTTCAATGTCTGGTGGAACCTTTCTAAGGCTCCTTGAGTCTCTGGATGATAAGCACTTGGTAACTGTTGTTTCACTTTTAACAAGTTCATCACATCCTGGAACAGTTTTGAAGCAAAGTTCGTTTCTCTATCACTTTGCACAATTTCTGGTATTCCAAACTTGAAGAAAAACTCCACCAACTTCTAGCCAACCATCTTCGCACCTATACTTCTTACAGGAATCGCCTCAGGATACCTTGTCACTAGGCACATTAATGTTAACAGATATTCATTTCCTTTCTTTGTTTTTGGAAGCGGCCCAACCACATCTATAATCACCCTGCTGAAGGGTTTTCCCCCAACTTCTATGGGTTATAGGGGTTCCTTTTGAATGGTTTCATTCGGTTTTCCAGCTATCTGGCATGTGTGACACTCTCTGCAAAATTTGCTAACATCCTTGTGAAGTCCAGGCCAGAAAAAATTCTTCGTTATCTTCTCAACAGTCTTCCTGATACCCATATGTCCAGACCCATGCGCTACTGCTACCACTTGCTTCTCAATGGATATGGAATCAAATTTGATGATATTCGCCCCATTCAGCATTTCCTGGTATATCTGCAGGTCGTTGCTTCCTCATTAGCAACCCTTCCTTTAGATAATAACAGGTAGGAGTTCATTGCATTTCTTCTTGATCAACAACTTTGAAGAACAAATCAGCTAACGTATCCTTCTTCTGCATTCCATTAACTTCTTTCTAGTCACTTGACCAACTTCAAGGGCTGAACTCTCAATATCTGCAAACTGTGCTACTATCTTCAGGAACACCTGGACTACTCTGAGTCTCTTCAAGAACAACAGGATCCTCTTCTTCTTGGGAAATCTCTTCATTACTAGCACTAGGGTAAACTTCTCTTTCCTGGAACAGCTCTTCTATGCTCAAAGATCCTTCACTTGATCCTTCTGGTACAGGTAAATCCTGAGTTTCTTCATTTGCAAATATAGTTCTCTTCATACTCCTGGTAGTTACACAACATGGAAACAGGTGGGGGTTTTTCTTCTCTAAATCTACTGTAGGACTAATCCTCAACGGTTTGTCTGTCACTATAGAACAAGGACCAAATGGTACACCACCAGCCTCATTACCCGGTAAAACATGCACACCTTCAACAGCTAGTGAGTCCTTTACAGCAAAATCAACATTCCCTGTCACCAATTCACACGACAGGTGCAAGTGGCATATAGGAGTTATCTCTTCTCCTCGTATACCCTTCAAAATAACTGAATCTCCAGTGAGATTCTTCTCCAGCTGTGGGTGAGTGCCATGAACTATCACACTATGGTTACTCCCCGTATCATGTAATACCTTGACTGGTACCTGCACACTTCCTCCTTTAGTTGTCAGCGTACCTTCATAGATATATGTCTTAAAGGCCTCCAAGCTGCTCAGCCACTCACTGCTTGAGGTTACATTTCCACTGGTTGCTAAACACTTTGCTTGTTAAGTCTCAGTCTTCCCAACATGTCACTGCTAAAGCAGTCCATTGTGCCTTAGTCAGGTTGGATTCAGATAACTTTTGGATAAAAGGAGCTGCTAAAAACTTCTGAACGTCGAATGGGGCCATTTTCTCTAAGTTACAATATAATGTAAAAATTAACTTTGTGGTCATTCTCCTATCAAAATATATTCCTAACACCACCAGCATAAACCATAAACCAGAGTGATATTTTGGTTTGTTCCTGGTCTCTGGCTACCAAAATCTTTTGTCACAATGGGTACCAAATATCTGGTTATTACACAATTAATCACAGATTTAAAAAAATATACTTTATTTCAGCCGGATACTTGAACTCTCATAACAATAAGAATTACGACTGAGTACTCTAAAGGTAACAGTGATCCCTTAAAAACCTCATTAATCACATGAAAAATCAAACTAAGTTTATCAAAAGAATTGTGAGGTATCAACAATTAAACAAGAAATATACTACAATAAAACATCAAACAACTTTAACTGTTTCCCTGGTCCTAATTCACTTCAATAAAACTAAAGGAACAAAACATGTTTATCACTTTGCTTTATGCACACAATTTATCCTATTCACTGGTGGTCAATAAATGAAACACTGTTTTTTTTATTTCAAATAAAAAAATTTATTGTTGAATTCAAAATTTATAATTAGAATTCACAATTGGAAAATTTACTGTTACTTGAAAACAACACAAAATTTCAATTAATTCTTGGGTTAAATTATTAAATAAAACTAAATCACGGAACTTTAATTTATCAAAAAATTCAATTAATAAAGTAAGTTTTAAACTATCAAGAATTATTCAAGATTTGAAAAGAAAATCTTAATAAATGAAAATTAAATCAAGTATGCAATATTAAATTATCAAGAAATATTTAAAATGCTAAGGATATAAATGTTAAATCACCAATACATAAAATCAAGAGATTGCAAACACAAGAACACACAAAATACATGAAAGATTATATACCTTATTATACCATGGTAATAATAAGTAAAATTCACTTTACCTTTCACAAGCTTCTGAAAACCTTTGTAAAATACTTGTAGCTGCTTTTTAGATTCACAAAACACACTTTTTCCTCAGGTGCCATTACCACCAAATATTTACACTTTCCTCATAATCAGATCTCAAAAGTTAAGATTAATACTAGTGACCTTAAATATTCTACGTTAATAACTTCTCTCTTTTGAATAAAGAGAGAGAGAGAGAGAGAGAGAGAGAGAGAGAGAGAGAGAGAGGGGGGGGGGACCAAACTGTTCGGTCTCAAAAATCAGAATGAATAAATTTTGGATTTCCATAGGAAATTAAAACAATCATATGATGTCATTAAGGCATCTTGGGTACGAGATACGAAAGCTCTATATTAAGTTAGATGATGTAATCGATCGAGACCTGTACACTCGCGAAAAGGTACACATCTTCTTCTCATACGGAACAAAGCTTTTATAGAAATCCTTACACAATCAAAACTGGCTAATTATAACTGGCATGTTTTTAAAAACAAAATGAAAACTCGAGTTGGTTTCCAGTACAAATCAGCAATTGTTATCCCAACCTGTCAGCGCTTAACCCAAAACAACACGCTCTCGTATCTGAACTGATGAAAAATGACACATCTGGTCTTAAACTCGAATCTCTCTCTCTCTCCAGCTACTACACTATTAGCAGGAATGATATTAATGATTCTAAATTACGGTGTTAAGTTAACTAGTTCCCTAACTTTTTTTAAGATCTGATACTACACTACATACGGTATTTCAATAACTGTTATTATGTTTTTACACATAATGCATGATAAATAGATGAGTAAATATATCAAAAGTATGGGACAATATGCATATTATATATTACATAAATAAATATACATATATATATATATATATATATATATATATATATATATATATATATATATATATATATATATATATATATATATATATATATATATATATATATATATATATGTGTGTGTGTGTGTGTGTGTGTGTGTTAGTAACATGTCCCATAGGGAAAAATGATCGGTATCGTCCTTAGTTTTCTAAAACATCTTCAAGAGTCCTCTTGTGACATATCTGCTATGTATATCACGTATTCAGGTGAATTCACTATAAAGCCAGTCAACCGGTGAGCTAAGTTATGTTTAGGTCTGGTGAAAGGTTTGGGGCCAGCAACTTCAACCCAGCAGTAATTACTGGAAACTGAATTTCCTGCACCTCCTAAATCCACATATTTCCAAAGAATTGAAAAAAAGCTATTTGGCAAAAAAAATGTATAAGTGTGAATATGTGAATTCTAACTGTGAATGTGTCTATGCGTATCAATCCTTATCAATGCAATGAATATATTTATGAATTATTATGAATTTGTTTCTCTTTAAAGTTACTTTTTCTCATGGCTTCCAATTAACGCACTGGAATCTGAAGGTCTTGAAAGATTTCTTTTTTCTAACCGCTAGCAGGGCAACTTTAATTTTATTGAATTGCAAAGTTGAAAGGCTTTTAGGAACATTTTCATTATAGAATACCTTTTTCGGTCCACTTTTACGCTAAACTTTTATTCATATGGCTGTACATCATTTCTTTTTCTTTTTCGGTTACAGTAATTACTTACAAAACAGCTTATAAATCAAGCGACCAAAGGGACCAGTAGTAAATGATTAATGCTTTCCCTATCAGTAAAATACTATCAAGTATAAATACACAACTCTCCATTTTTAAATTTAGGTTGATACGAAAATCTCTGATAATACAAAAGCAAATAAGAAAAACTGTTCTTTCCTCTTCTTCCCACCTCCCCCTCTCTTTCTGTTTTTGTTTGTAAGTTTGGCATTGTTTATGTAAAAGTATGTTTATATATCCAATGAATTACTTTAAAACTTACATGGCTGCAACCAACACAGTAGCAAAGATTACTTGATGATTCATCCTTTTCATCCTCTTGTTATTTCATATCAAAGACGACTTTATCACAATTTGTTTATGAAATTCACACTCATGATGATCTTAACTTTATTTGCTCCACATACACTATAGTGGTAACTCATCTCAGTCGCTTCCACCTTTGTCGTTTTATTTTATTCGCGCTCAGCAACCACGCTGCAGTTTCATAAAGAAGACCTGCGTCAGCAATTCTTCATGCGTTACACGCTTTACTATAGTGCAACCTTTTGTTTTTCTTTTTATCGTTATCACGAATCCCACTCATTTTTCGTCGGTAATTCTGTGATAAATCTCCTCTCTTAGATTATCATCGTTCTACTATCGATACTAAATTTTAACACTTGTAGATGATAACTTTAGTCAGCTTTCCATTTTAACACTCTCTTTTACACACACTTTTGAACTCTTTCATCAGTTCTTGCAACTTTAAGTTTTATGAGAAGAGCAAATCATATATTGGAACATGAAGCCGAGAGAATGAGAGGACATTAAAATGTGTCTCAGAGATGGTTGTCGTTTTATGTACGGAGTGATTAAAAAAAAAAAAAAGTAGTAATCTGCCAAACGATGTACAAACGTGTTTGCCTATAAAGAATAATGGTTAAGAATGGTAGGTGAGGAGGCTGGTGTGCTTATAGTTAGTTGATAATAGTGAAGAAACATGAATATAATGAAATACATCTTTTTGCTGCTTGCGGGCAGAGAAAGTTGAAAGTAATGGTAGCGACTGTAATGATTTTATAGGCATATGAAAACCAAGAACATGAGTGATGAATGCTATTATGGAGAGCTGAACAACAGAAATAGTCTAGATCATAATAATGTATATGTGGATAAGTAGAACGGATCGAGGCTGAATGAGAGAAGAGGTAAACTCAGAATAAGTGAATCACATAATTAGTAGCTTGATTTCTGAAGGATTTTATAGAAGATGGATATGAAAGCAAAATACAGAATATATGGAAGAAATCCGTAGCATATATCTGCATGTGTGGTTGAAGCTTTTGTATAAGTACGAACAAAAAAAAAAAGGTTACGGTGAAAGGGATACCAAGACAGTCCTACTTAGGTAAAATAGGTGTCGCTGGTGATACACTTTGTCTTAAATTTAAGACATGGTTATGTCCTTGATGTTTCTTGAATGTGAGTTTTATCTTTGCTTCAGCCGTTAAAGGTTGCACAAAGCGGCTGCTGTTAATGTTCACTGAAAGTTATCTTTTAAACACACACAGACATATATGTGTGTGTGCATGTGTGTATGTATGTGTGTGAGTATATGTATGTATATGTAAGCTTCAATCATGTCAGACTTTCCTTACACTTTCTCTCTACCGTTTGAATTTTTTTTTTTATACAACTTGTATTCTAACGGCATGGATGCATCTTTATATATTCTAATCTTTTTTATAACCTATTCCTTTTCATTGCTTTATGAGGAACAACATATTTTATGCTTACATGAAGGAAAACACATGAAACAAAATTGGGAACAGCGAATATTTTGTTGGTGCTTTTATGTGATTTGCCACTTTTGCTAGGACGTCTTCCGCGAAGATGAAAATATATTTTTTGATTTGCATATAAATCTACAAAAGCGCTTATTGGCACATGGGAAAAGGGATTCGCAAAATACGGTTTCTTCATTTTGTTTGTTTGTTTGTTTCACAGAAGTAAAGCGAATTATTATCACAAACTGTTTCATTTACTTCAGACTTTCGATTCACTTGTACCGAAGGCGTGAGTAAGAGGCAGCGTCTACAAACGTACTAATTTATTCAAAACAACAAACAGAAAGGTCGAGGCTCTTGCGAGCGGAAATGTAGTGCTTGACACGAGGCGAACAAAATAGAGATTAATACATATTCAATTATGTTTGTTTGAGGATGGAAAAAGATACATAGTTTTATACACAAGTTGCGAACAAAGTTTTAATAAATATTTTCACCAAGGAATCGCTTCTGATTATTATTTTCACAACGAAAGATCAAAATGTTTCTGGTTGGTTATAAAGTCAGTGCCCCTAGATCACAGGCAAGATAGATGTGAATGACGTTATACGTGCTTTTAGTTTCGACATGTTGCTGATGAGCTTCCGTTGTCTATATCTGCAGGGCATAATGATATGTTAGTCTTCAGTTTCTTTTAGAAAAGGTAAATATATAAAACCCATCAAATTTATATACTTGCACCGAAGTAACAAAAAAAAGGGGGGGGGGGTTTCCAAGAATAATTCCACTAACTATTCTTCACGAAATATATTTTCAATTCAGTTCCAATGAACAAGACCAACTTATTAAATTTCCAACATTCAGTCCCGTAAATAAAATATTTCGCATAGGTTTCCAAAATTGAATAAATAAATAAGTAAAAAGAAGAAAAATTTTATTTATATAATAACAGGTTCACTAGCTGGCTCGGCTACAGGCTTAGGAGTCAGAAAGTTGAGGGAAATTCTCTCGAAATAGTTC
>NC_089781.1:63375850-63380850 GCF_040412425.1 Macrobrachium rosenbergii | reverse complement strand
CTGATAGCAGGTTCATATAGACCCTAGACCACGGCCTGCTGGGAATAGGAAATGACCCCAATTTATAAGTAAAGATGCTCAATGGCTTACACACATTACTAACTGAAGAACCTTTCACAAAGTCTTCCACTGACGTGAATTGTCCCCATATGTTCTGATACGTCTTCTCAATACCCAAATGCAGACTGCCAGACCTACAGTGAACAATATCCAGAACCGTAGACACGAAACTCCTAGGAACAACTATTTGCGTTGTATCCCCCATATTCTCACTATTTCTCAGTCTGTATCTAATCTTCCAAACTAACAAATCACCCTCTAATTTTAGCCCTGCAAAAGGCAGATTATAACCTTCCTAACTAATTCCCCTCTAAGAAACGCTTTTGAGTCTGCCAAGACCTCATCCTCATCCTGTTTAGAGTCTACTAAACTAAAATCCCAATCTATGCAATCTCCGGGAACATAACATACATGAGTTCCGTCTGCATCAGAAAAACTTCTACTAAGGGCATCCACTACAACATAATGGCTTGACATCAAAATCCCTGATTGTCAGATACCACCTAGGCCCTTTAGAGGAAAGATCCAGCTTACTGAAAAGATCCAACAATGGCTTATGATCCGTAAGAATCTCTATTTTATTGCTCATCAATAAAATTTTAAAATGAACTAATCTAGACACTACGGCAAAGGCCTCTTTGTCCACTTCCGACCATAACCCTTCATTACTACCCCGTGTCTTAAACTTCCTACCGTAAAATGCAATCGGATGGAGTCTTCCATCGAACTTCTGCATAAGGCATACCCCTATACCATCATAACTAGCGTCTGTTACCAATGTGAAAGGACGTTCCAAATCAGTAAACTTCAACACTGGGGGATTCACTAAGGCATCCTTAATCTTCTGAAAAGCTGATTGCTGTCCATCAAAATCCCTATTCTAAGATCCCAATACCAATATTAGTAAGATATGTCTCTTCGAAAGTGTACCCCATCAACTGTCTGTTTATCTACTTGACTGTCTATTCCTATCTTTTTTTCTCTATTATGCTGCCGCCACACTGTTATTCTCTGCAACAAGGTCAAATAAGGTCATAATCTCCTTCTACATCTGTTTTAAGAATAGTGTCATATCATCTTACATCCCTAAGATTCTCTGGTAACACTGGCCATCATTGGGTCAGCACATTCTCTCTTGTCAACTCCTCTCATGGTCCCTATCGTCAAACAAAGGCCTACTGGAATTAAACACCGAGATACAAAACTAGACTTTATTTGCAAATTTAACAAAAACATTTCAGCAAAAACTACGGTCATGAAATGGAGTGACCCACACCCCCCATAAAAATGGAAATCATAACTAGAGGAAACTCAGACTCACAATCAATTGAATAAATGATTCTAGATCAACCAATACTAGTGACTAACACTCTGGTCACCAAACAAAATAAAAAAGGTCATAATTATTCTAGACCTAAATAAATGTCATATAGTTTGTTGAAAGAATACCACTTCCAAAATATTCGTCCTCACAGGACGAACCCAGAATTCATTCTATGGCCCGCAGGGAAACCGTTCCTCACAGTGGCTGTTCCTATACACTAACACAGCTCAAAGAGCGAATCACACCAGGCACAAATCGAAGTGAATAGCCATTGTATAGTTCCTCTAATAATATACCACTAGAGAGTGCGCATATGCACGCACTCACCTAATAACCCCTCCCCTGAAGAGTGACGACACCGTCAGGTTCAGCGGAGGGGTTATTAAGTGAGTGCGTGCATATGTGCACTCTCTAATGGTACATTTATTAGAGGAACCATGCAATGGCTATTTGCTTCGATTTGTGGCTGGTGTGATTTGCTCTTTGAGCTGTGTTAGTGTATAGGAACAGCCACTGTGAGGAACAGTTTCCCTGCGGTCACAGAATGAATTCTAGGTTCGTCCTGTGAGGACGAATATTTTGAAAGTGGTGTTCTTTCAACATACTATATGACATTTATTTTGGTCTAGGATAATTATGACCTTTTTATTTTGTCTGGTGAGCAGGGTGTTAGTCACTAGTGTAACGACCCGAGTGGGCCGTTATGCAGGTTCTTTAACATACTCAGGGCGGGGCTGTCATGACTGACGGCAGATGCAACAAACAAAGGAGGAGAAAACAACAAAAACAATAAAGAAAGCTTAATATTAATTTATTAAGGCAAGTATTTACAAGTGAGTCAGGTCTGGTAAAAAGATAAAAACCATAAGTACAAAAAAAGCCAAAAGGCAGCGCTAAACAAAATCAAGGTAAATAAACAATTAACTTCATAAACAAAAAGTAGCTTTAAAAAAAAAAAGCAAAAATAAACAACAGCAGGCAGAAAAAAAAAAAACAAACATACGTCCTCCATCGGGGCACCAAGACAGCCATCAGCTGCACAACAGGGACAAGAACCCACCAACCAGAATACCCCGATGGAGACGTCAGGACAGCCTCACGCTATCGTCAAAGATGAGCAGCTCGTGGTCACACGACTACTCATGGTCACACTCCACCTCTACGTCGTGCTCCACTTCGTAGGCGTGCTCCAATTTGCTGCTCAAAAACTCGACCAACGTCGACTCCAAAAACTGCCTGCTGCTGCTGCCACTGCCGCTACTTTCGCTGCCCTACCAGACCCGACTGACGAAAGAAAACGGCAGCTCACCGACGAGAACATCAAAACAAAAAAAACTTGAAGGTAAGGAGGCAGCAATCCACAAAAGGGAACGAGCGGGGAACCAGCAGTTCCCGCAAAACCATCACTTAACGTGACACTAATATTGGTTGATCCAGAATCATTAATTCGATTGATTGTGAGTCTGAGTTTCCTCTAATTATGATTTCCATTTTTATGGGGCATGAGTCACTCCATTTCATGACCGTAGTTTTTTTGCTGAAATGCTTTGTTTAAATATGCAAGTAAAGTCTAGTTTTGTATCTCGGTGTTTAATTCCAGTAGGCCTTTGTTTGAGGATAGATACCGAGAGAGGGGTTGACGAGAGAGAAAGAATGTGCTGACCCAATGCTGGCCATTGCTACTAGAGAATCTATCTGAGGGATGTAAGATGACATGACACTGTTCTTAAAACAGATGTAGAAGAAGATTATAAACCTATTTGACCTTGTTGCAGGGCATAACATATATATACACACACACACACACACACACATATATATATATATATATATATATATATATATATATATATATATATATATATATATATATATATATATATATATATATATATATATATATATATATATATATATATTATATATATATATATATATATATATATTGATGAAAATCTGTTTAGTGGCTTAACTTAATGTGTGAGATATGTGTGAATGAATGAAAAGCTCGACTAAACGTATGAGTTTTCAGGCGGTGGGTGTTATTACTTATTGTAAGAGAAATTTTTAAGAAAAGTTACAATTTATAGCATAGAGATTTTAGCTCACAGAATTATTACTGCGTGTGGATTGAGTGTATGCAACGAAACAGCTGTGTTAAATTATCAGCGTTCAGGAAAAAAAATCGGAATTCAAAATACCAGTAGATGGTGTAAAATAAGGATGGGACTGAGGAGGATATGATGTGGAAGGTGTTGGGGAGTGCAATACACTCTGTTGTTAGTTGAGAATGATTATGAATATTCACGAAGAAAATTAATTTTAAGTAAGAATATGCAGAGGGAAGGAAAATGTCAAATCTGATGATATGAAAGCGTCTCAGGCAACAATGTGATATGTCGACATGACTTTATGGGTCTTATTTTCAGGGAATGAGTGATGAGCGAAATCAGGAATGGACGGACGTAGGCTTTAGTTTTTACGCCAAGAAAATGGAGCACTATTACGCTGTGGAGAAACTGAAATTTGCAAATGAATCATTGCTATGGAGTAATAACAAGGAAAGGTAGTAGAGAATAGTGAGAAAGTATATGTGCTTAAACAAAAAAAAAAGAAAAAAGAGAGAGGGTGTTTTTAACTGGAAGCTAAAATGCAACAATGGGCTTTACAATGGATAAAGGAGGAAAGGAAATAATTATTTCATAAGGGAATTTGTGAGGAAATAAGGCCCATAATGGTATGATGAGGGTGGAGGAAAATCATAGAATAGGCGAAGCATGGAGAGCAGCAGAGTCTCCGAAAATGCTCTGAAAGAGTAGAATAAAAATAGAAGAAAATGCTGCTACAGGTTAAAGGTTTACCAAGTCCATTTTATTCAGTGAAAGTAAAATATGGATTTTGAGTTGAAATGAGAGATAAGAGTGTGGAAACAAACGAGGATGAATATTGTTTCTGTAGTATATGAAGATAAAGAGTGGTTGACAATTTGAGAAGTGAAGTGATGAAAGATAGGTAAAAGCTGCCATATATGACAAAACAAAACAAAAATTGATGATATTTTGAGATGGTTTATTTTCATAGAAGGGATGAAAGATCCCTGCTTGATGAAAAGAATCCATATTTCGTAAGTGTTTGGTATTAGGAAGAGAGGGAGACCAAGCAGAGTAAAGTCATGGCTGGATTGATGCTTGCTTGTCATCGACTTACTGATTTAACCAGGGCTTCATGGTACTATTCTTCGACAGAGAATTTTCAAAAATCCGCATGAGGAAAAATGATATTGCTGAGAAATAAATAGAAGACGAGGAACAAAAAAAACAGAAAAAAAAGAACGAAATTGAAGATCTTATATGAATACCTGAAATAAAATGGAATTCATTCAGAGAGCGCGAAGGATTAAAGTGAATGGAGAAGACTCACCAACCTGTAACTCATTCTGCTGAAACCAGAATGGTAGGACTCAATGATAATTATAGCGAATTCATTGTGTTGCACAGGTTTGATTAATGTAGGTGAATTAGAGGGCATTCAGATTTATCTACTGAACATACATATTTGCAATGAAACATTGGTCACCTGCATTTTATAATATCATTTAGAGTGACGTTCCTCCATA
>NC_089781.1:63358350-63370850 GCF_040412425.1 Macrobrachium rosenbergii | reverse complement strand
CCTGAAGGTAGATTGGTATCGTGCGCTGGCACTGGGACTAAGGCAGGCTCAGGCACTGGATTTGGAGAGGGAGGTCAACGGTCTCAGGACCATGAGTGCTGGGCATCCATGTTTGTACACTTTGCAAAGAACTAGTATCTGGCTGGGGGACTCAACAACCAGAGTGGTCAGAGCACTGCGCTGGCCAGGTACAGGCGTTAGCTGTGGCTCAATGGCAGGGCTAGAATTAACATCAGCAGCTGAAGGAGATGCCCAAAGGATAGGACCCTTGACTGACCGAGAAAGGGGCTGAGGAAGGGGTCCTGTCGTAGGAGGAGGTCATAGCTTCCAGGAATATGGTCAGATGGTTGAGTGGCTGCCACAGCAACAACCGTGGCAAGTTTCTTCCTAGGGCAATGTCTGAAATTAGGGAAAGGCCTGTATTTGTTACAAGTATGACAATAAACCTTACTATAGTCTCTACTAGGAGTGGTTATAGTCTGGGTAGGCTGGGAGTTCTGATTAGAGGGGGCCTTTGACATGGCTCCCCCTTGAGCTTTGCACTGGGCTTCTAAGTGCCCTACCTTTTTACAATTAGTACATACAGGTGTATTATAGGGTCTGTTCCTTGGTCGGACTGATAAGGCAGTGGGGTCGGGAGGGACTATGCCCCTGTGGGAGGTACTGGAGGACGGATGGTACGTATCGTACGCATCAGCCATGCAGTGGCAGTCAGCGAAAAGTTTTGGCTATTTCTCACCAATGTATAAGGCCAAGGGATTGGGCGTATAATAGAGGAAGTCCCCCTTTGGAGTTGATTGAATAAGTCATCGAACTCCTGTTCCAAAGCATTGATTCACAATCACAAGGCACGAGTCTTTTTATAGGATCAGTCGGACCAGGTTCGGCCAATCTCCTTGGGAAAACTTTGCCATCTTTGTCTCCAGCGCTCAGGTGTAATCTCATATGCCATTGTTACGGCCTTCCTGACCACCTCAAGGTTTCCCTTGTTGCCATTTTCTTAACAATTTAAGGAGTCCTAACCCTTTCCGGTCATGTATTTTGCAAGAATTGTGGCCTTCTCAGTTTCAGTTGGATTGTATTCGGAGCAAAAGTTCTTCACATGATCCAGCCATGCTTCTGGTTCTGCTTCATTGCACTTTGGCATGAGGCGGCTGGTATTTAAGATAATGGAAGGAGCAAAGACTGAGGTTGGATTTTCGGCCTAGCGTTAAGCCAGTGCCATGGCACTGTCTTGCTTGGCTCATTCTATTTTGTCTTCCTTCTCCTTTCAGGCCAGCTCCTTCTCCCTTAGGGCTAGTTCATGCTCCTTTCTCTCTTGCTCCAATGCGAGCTCATGCTGTCACTGTTTTTTTGCCTGCTTCTCCTCTTTTTGTTTCAGCCATTCCAGCTGTGATTCCTACTCTCCCTCTCTTCTTTTCTGCCTTTCTTAGGAGCAGCTACTTGATCCTGAACCCATTGGAGCAGCTGTTCTCCTTTTAATGTTATACCGTTCCCTACTTTCATAAAGGTTTTGTTCTCCCTGGCAGACATGCTGCTGATGCTTAGAGCAGGGTATTATTCCCCAGAAATGCTAAAATTTTAGTTTGGCTGTGCAGGCAATTTATGCGAAAATGAAATGGTACTCTGAACTGGGCAGAGTACTCAAAATAAGGAAGTGGGCTTTAGAAGGCTCCACTGAAATGGAAGTGTCCCCTAGGAATGGTGACACTTGGAATGGGAATGCATTTTTGTAATAAGGATGACACTAGCACTAATGTGCAATATTCTTCCGAAGAACTGAGGTATGACACACTATGAGATTCACACGCAGATGTGATTGGGTTCCAAAGAACTGAATAATTCAAAGGCACTTAAGTGCAATTAATAGGTTTGTAAGGCACAAAAAATGTACAGATGGGTTCACAAGGAATGGCAGACTGTTATGAAGAACAGTGAGATTTGTTCACAAAGAACAGTTTGGTTAGGCTTACACAAGGCGATCAATAGTCTAACCAATCATGCAGAGGCTGGGTGCTTAAGCTATGAATTAATGGCACGTAGTGGACGATGGCACATACATAAGTTGGTGTAAATAAAACACAGAAAATGCTTTAGAGGCACAGGCAGAGCCGGCTATGAATAAAGATTTGTGTTCAATAAGAACATATCAAAATAAGTAAATGGACCTCCAGGGCAGCAACGAGCCCGAGGTTAGGATGTGTAGAAACACAATAAAATCAGCATAATAAGTGCAATAAGTAAGTACAGGCTACTAATGAGTTTGTAAATTTCCCAATTGTGATATATACATGAGACTGAAAACCCCAGTTAAAGACTGCCTAGTATGTTCGCTTGACAAAGGTGTAGCAGAAAATCAACACTCCTCAAGACAGTGGCTTTATATGAGACGTGATTCCAGTGAATAATACCTGACACATAAATTTTTGGGTTTGCTGACTTGAAGCACTCAATTATATGAAAGGCAATGGTTGTATTTGAATCAACTCATATAGTTAACTAAATGATACATACTCCCAACAATGGTGGATAGCAAGGAGTAACTTAAGAAAAGAAGTCTCTCTCGACAGAATGCATAACTCGTAGGGTATGAATGGATATGGGAAGTTTTTTTTTTTTTTTTTTTTTTTTTTAATGAAGAATGCCTACGCTCTCAAGTTAAAATAATAATAATATGGGTGTGTTTCCCTATCACGCTACAGTGAAAAGGCTTCCATTACAGTGATGGTAATTACTTGTGCAAATGTCAAGTAGTGCATACTAGGAATGTACTGACAGCACAGCAGTGCATTTGACAGCTGACAATTACTCCAACATGGCGGCTTTGTTGTGACAGTTCAAGGGAGCTCGCGTCAACGCATCTGACAGCTGACCACTGCTCCAAGATGGCCGTCTTGTTATGACAGCTCAAGGCCAAATCGTACGCATGTGTTGGTGCTCTGTGGAGTGAGAAAACTCTAATGGTTACTGGTCACATGTATAAAAGACTGTACGCATGCACACTCAAAAGGCAAACTAATGAAACTGTTAATTATGAGAAACAAATTTAAGTATACTGGTCTATTCTGTACAAATGAGTTATAAACATATGTTATGTTAATGATACTTGAAAATACAGCTAATCTCTATGGAAAAAGAATTTTGAAAAAAGAAATGAACAAGTTGGATGGCGAAGCAAAGTGGAAAGACGGGGCAAGTTACCAATCGTGGTATATCCTACGCCGTGGTTATCAAATTCCATAGCCCTAACTCAAAGAGGAATTGCGAAATTTCTTCTTGAATTACATGCACTAAGCTCACCTTGCAAATGTTCTGCTATTTACTGATTACAGCTAGCTAATTCTGAGCTACTACCTCACGGCTAGCTATTGTTTTGGCTAATACCGCTCACGGCTAGCTAATTTCATGCATTGTTTGCAATATGCAATGTTCTCTATCTAATTTGCTAACACTTCCCTAGTTCTCACTTCTCAGATACTTGCTGCTTGCGTTTTTAAAAAATGTAGCATGCATTTACGCTTCTAAAACCACGTTACCTTCCGTTTCTGGTTCCAGATTGCCTTTCAAAGAATTAATGTTGCAGATTTGAAGCAATTGCTAAAGAGAGAGAGTGGCGGTGGCGGGGCGGGGGTGGGATTTCACTTGAATTCTTTCATTAAATCTAATTCCTATTAATTAGCAGTGTGCTGGCAAGACTGACAATGTGATATGAGGCCTTACACAAACCCCTCATAAGCTCACAAACAGAATAATTAAAAGAATAATTATTAATTGGAAGTTTGCCAAGTGAGAAATTGCTTCTTAGCACTGATTTACTTTACACAAACAACATGGTAAATTTACAGAAGGAATAATGGACAAATCCCATTAATATAAACAACTGGAAAAAATGGAACACAATAGGGTACATGTAAACAGCCAATTGCAAGTGGTCCATGAGCCAAACAGCAATGCAATTAAATCCGCCTAGGTGCAGGCGGCTACTTCAGGTAATCGGGAACACAGAGGAATGGCTACGTGGGTAACTTGCAATGATAGCACTCTGCCTTTGCTTCCTGTCTCTGCTGGCATAAACATAACTCTATGTCGACATGATCCAAGCTCCATTCGGCAGTGTCCGTTAATGGCCTCGATCAATTCAGTGTGAAGTCTCACAGCCCACTTCTCGATACTAAATCAGGAAGAGATTCACCGTGGTTAAGAGTAGACTGAATTGGTGATGGAGGCCGCTGTCACATAATAAGGCCTCGTGTGTTGTTTGGGGCATTGCTTCAGGTGGTGTTATTGGCGCATACGCTACCTTCAGATTAAAGGTTAGGTCTACAACCAGTAATATGAGGAAAACTCAGATGAGCTTAATTAAATTTTGAGATTTAGACAGAGTGGATAACTAACTATCCAGTTATGCTCCTTGGGGACACATAGAAAACTTTTCCAACCCTTGAAGAGGGTTGTGTCGGATAATTCATAAAACTCTCCTCTCACTCCAACACTTGTAGATCTATAGCTTATATATAGCACTGCCTGGTATTTTCTCCTAAGATTCTAAATATGAGCAATCTGGTGGCGTAAAACTATAGTATATATATATATATATATATATATATATATATATATATATATATATATATATATATATATATATATATATATATATATATATATATATATATATATATATATATATATATATATATATATATATATATATATATATATATATATATATATATATATTACGTTTTACACCACCAGATTGCTCACTTTAGCCAAGAATCTTAGGAGAAAATACCAGGCAGTAGAGGCGTAAGTAGATCTACAAGTGTTGGAGTGAGAGGAGAGTTTTATGAATTATCCGACACAACCCTCTTCAAGGGTTGGGCTTGTATGTGTCCCCAAGGAGCATAACTGGATAGTTAGTTATTCACTCTGTCTAAATCTCAAAATTTAATTAAGCTCAGGCTGAGTTTTCCTCATTTTACTGGCTGTAGACCTCTTTTAATCTGCAGTATATGTATATGTATATATATATATATATATATATATATATATATATATATATATATATATATATATATATATATATATATATATATATATATATATATATATATATATATATATTCAGCTAAGGCCACAGGAGAAATAAAGAAAGGAGTACCAAGTGCTTTCTGTGTTATTTCAACACATTTTCAATGTACAATAAATAACACGATAGCGCTAGGTACTCCTTTCTGTTATTATTTATATTGTCTACTTAGTGGCACTTATATATATATATATAATATATATATATATATATATATATATATATATATATATATATATGTATATATATATATATATATATATATATATATATATATATATATATATATATATATATATATATATATATATATATATATATATATATATATATATATATATATTTCGTGAAGGATGTGTTTGTGTGAGTGTGTATATTCATCTTTGCTGGAACGGTAAGACAATTAGCTATAAATATATAGAAACAGATTTAATCCTTGGTAGAGATTAACTATTTGTTAAACGTACCAGCGTATTATGGGAGTGAGTAAGGTTGTTTCAAATATCAAGCGCTAGAGAAATAAACAAAACATTGGATATCGTTTCATTTATGCATCAAGGATGCTCTATTTATTCCAAAATACTTACACAGCAGCAGCCGAATAAGGCTTATCAATACCATGCAAGTCCTTTTCCTCTCAAAGTACCCACATGCAACACTCTTACCTCCATCTTGTAGCTATGCTGTGTTTCATGGATAATGATGTCCTTCAGAACTATAATCTATGCCACTCATTCTGAACAGCACTTTCAAAGTTTTACTCTTGTGAGTTACACCCATGCTTCATCATGTTATCGTCTTCAATTCTTTTACGTCAGAGAAAAATATGACCTCAAAATATTATCCTGGCTCCATTTTTCAACACAAATTACAGCTTTACATGCCTCTTTGTCGTAACTCTATATTTCCAACCCTTTTAACTATTCATAATCTACATGTACTACGTAACCCACTCGCATGAACCAGCAGCAAATTTTTATTCACATTTAACATTTACACTGCACTGTCATGCAGGGGATTTTCCTGTACAGCTATTTCATAAGGTGCAAAATGTGCATCCATACACGCTTGCTTCATATTCTAGAAATATCCGGAAAGCACTCGCCACATTCCTTGGTATGTCTGTGAGATTCATATCGCCTCTCATCTGTCAATAATCGGTTATATTTGTTGGTAAATAGCAATATGAATCACCGGCTTTCATTCATTCGTCAGCCGTTCCAATATTCATTGCTTCACACTCCTTTCTTTTCACTTACAACGATATCCTAACTTTAGCCAATATTAAACATTAATTATTTATATGTTACTATGCTACTCCTATTCGTAATACAATCAGTACCATTGTTAATCTCAATATTTTTCTCCTTACTTTTGCCATGACATGATATAGATAGCTTCACTCTGAATAAAGGCCAGCCTTTGATCTTGCTCCTTACGCCTACATAGAGAGAGTTTAGGTTTTCCACAGTAACAACATAAAGAATGATCTTTATATGTAAACATTATAAAGTTTTCATATAATGAGAGTTTTTCCCAGGAACGACATAAAGATTACCTTATACCAGTGTTTAGTTGTTTTCTTCCAATTGTTGACAATTAAAATTACAAAGTATACTGAAAACATTTGGATATGACAATGCAAAGGCAGAGGTAATTTTCAGAAAAAAATCTACGACATATATATATATATATATATATATATATATATATATATATATATATATATATATATATATATATATATATATATATATGTATATGTATATGTGTGTGTGTGTGTATTTATGTATATAGCATGCAAACGCCTCTTAAACTCTTGATTATTTCTTAGCTTTTACACCTGATCCCTTTTCAATTCCGGGTAAATCCAAAATTGGGAATATCCATGGGAAGATTCGAACTCTAGAATGGAGGAAGAATTAATAGTGTCTACGGTTGAACAATGTACTGAAGAGACTGAACGCCGTTTGTCCTAGGCCATTTTCGCAACTGCGATATAGAATGGAGACCGTTATTTGATTTCCTAACACGGAAGTTTTTTTGTCGAAAAAAGTATATAAAGAAAATATAAGCAAATCGTTAAGGTCAGTACCGTTCGTACTCATTGCCTTTCCATAGATCTGGTGAAATTGAACAGGGAAGTGTAATTAATTCCTCCATGGTTGTTCATGATTATTATCGATGGATTATTGAAAGACTTCATTAAAAGAACGGATATAGTGACATATTTGCCGAGTAGGGAACATGTTGTAGAGTTTTTGTTGGAAGATGATACAGTATTCAAAGGTGAGAACGACTGCAAAGGACGGTGGGTGCAAGATAAACATGGTGAGAAGGAGGCTGCAGAGCTGCTGGTGACCCGTGTGTAGACGTAGGTTTTAAGCAATATTTTGGTAGTTTCTAGACAGGCAGCTCATTTCTGAACTCTGTAGGAAAAGAGGCAGGCAGTTAGTGACTTGTTTCCCGTGAAATAACTTCAGTTTGGACAGATGGCTTGTTATTGGATTTCCCTTAATCATGAATATTTTAACAGTATAACAAGAATTCTTAAGGAACTAACAAGACGCATATGAGTCTTACGACATGATGCTGAGATTACTTCAGCGATTATTAAAGAGGTTCCCCAATACTATTCCTTACATATTTCTCTAGACCGTAGGCTACACTTGTAAGCATTTGAGAATTGATGATGTACAGCAATGGAACTGCAGTATAAGTAGGGCTGTTATGGAAGAAGGAATATTCTTTAGGAACTTCTAGGTTCTTTACCCACAGAAATAATAGCTATTAAATCTTTCTTTCAATATAACTTAATTTGAATTCTGTTATACTGCTGAAGGGACATTTCTGTTATTTATAAGCTTAAATGACCGTATTATGAACCTGTGATGACAATGAATATTCAAATTTTTTTTCTTCGGATTTTGGCATTAAACAACGTCAATAATTTGCATAATGAAACACTAAAAGTGATAAATCAAGGATTTATGTGGATATGAAAGCAAAAGGGAAAGGCCAAAATCCCACTGGATATACTTCACTTCCAGCCTAACCACTGGGCCACTGGGTAAAAAAAAAAAAATGTCCAACCAAGATAAAAAAAAAAAAAATGAGTGGACTCTTTTCTCAATATATCTGGAGTTGAACCCTACTGCACCTATCTCAATGGACTTTGATCTATTCAGTAGGTTAATTAGAGTGACTATTATAACGGTAACATTAACATTTGCTAGAAAAACACGAGTGTTTTTTCTATGATCAAATCTGTCAACAATTGGCATTATGTTTTTGCAATTGCTTAAACCGCTATGAAATTTCCTTTACTTCACATAAAATTTGTTATTCTTTTAGCTTATTACAGCGCAGCCAGCTCATTATAGAAACTTTGTCGTATACGATACTCTTGCGTAAACTTGGAGTGTTGTCCTGTTGCTGCATATACTCTAAAAAGTTAAGAAAAAAATACTAGGTAAACCAGTAAAAGCAGCACGAATTGCAGAGCGTATGCTACCTGAAATTCACAAATGAACATGAAATACCTCATGTGTTAGTAATATAAGCAATGTGCGTTTATAGAAAAACAACAGAACCTAGTTTGGAGGTAAAATGTATCGCAAATGCGGGTCAGTTTTGTGTTGTGCCATGGTCTGCATTTCATTCGTTGTTTGAACTGTATATTGCCAACCTAAATTGACAAATATTGCAGAGTAAATAAATTTATAACATGGTAAAACATACAGATAATGAAAGAGAGAGAGAGAGAGAGAGAGAGAGAGAGAGAGAGAGAGAGAGGCGGAATGCCACCAACTCCGAGCGAAGTGGAACGTCTCAGGGCCTCGTCGGCCGCTCCATTGATTCCTGCTCAGTGTTGTGCCAGACTCCGGAGAGGAAAGGTACGCCCGTTTCTCTCACGAACCAGTGTTCAGCTGTGACCTTTTACATTTTGAGGAATTATAGTGTTTGAAATATATTCACAAATTAGAACAAGAACACGGCTGTGATTGTTTAAAAGTAGAAATGATAAGTATAATACGCAGAAAAGAGAAAATTCACATTATAGAACAGTGGTGTTATTCTGGAACAAAAACGGATGTAATTCCGAGTTCTGTGTGGTTTGGAAAAAGAATACGTATTGTGAGTGAGTCGGTTCGACGATCATGACAGTTTTGGTGAAAAATCCAAATATCGTTCATTGATAACAATGAGTACACAAAAAATCTGTTCAATGCAGTTATAACTCTATGAAAGTCCGTTTGGCCATTTGTTCATATATATATATATATATATATATATATATATATATATATATATATATATATATATATATATATATATATATATAAATATATATATATATATATATATATATATATATATATATCTCATCTCTAATGTACGTGAATTTCTTCTGTCAGCGTAATATGAAATTCCTGTGGAAAAAATTGTGGAAGTACTGCAGTTTTCTTATGAGAGACTATTATTATTTTTATGGTGCTCATATCATCAGACACGCACTTATATTATATATATATATATATATATATATATATATATATATATATATATATATATATATATATATATATATATATATATTTCAATACATGTGTGTATATATATATATATATATTATATATATAATGTATCGTTCTCTGCGTATGAATTGAAGTTTATTTGAATACATACAATCCCCTACCTACATGTGCATATGTCTAATGTGCTTATGCCTATGTATACTAGAAATGTTAAGGCTGTTTACCGCATTAGGACGGAAAAATAAGAATAACAATGATTTGGCTTAGTAATTTAACATGTTCCGGATAGATTAGCTATACAAATGTTGAATCTGTTTAGATTTGGTAGAATATACGTTTCATATATCTATGAAAATTTGTGCGAGAAATTATTTCATGTTGAACATATCGATAAGTATGAAATATGCGTTAAAATTGTCATTTGGGGATACCTGATTATGTGAACGTCGATTTAAAGCTTAGTTATGCGTATGTTTGTTTCTACTTTTATGACCTTGTACACACACTGGTACGTAGTTACACAGGCACTTGCTAAGGTTACGAATATACAAATTTTTACTGGCGTATGAATTTAATCATGAGTTAAGAGAAATAGAGGAATTATTAAACAAAACAAAGGATTAGCAGAGAAAGGATCGCACATTGATTGAATGTCGAGAAAATGCACTTTAAAATAAAGTAGACACATTTCCAGCCTCACGTCGAGAAAGGACGATATCTCTACAATTGAGAGTTTGTGAAATTATTAATATATATTAATACACACCCAACCCACACGCCATTTGCATTTAAACATGAAATTATTGGTTCTTTACCCTTTTACCACAGATAGATAGGTGAAATATTATCATTTTTGGTATACAGAAAAGCCACTAATCGTAGTTGGTTTATGTAGTAATATATATATGCCATATATATATATATATATATATATATATATATATATATATATATATATATATATATATATATATATATATATATATATATATATATATATATATATATATATATATATATATATATATATATGTGTGTGTGTGTGTGTGTGTGTGTGTGTGTGTGTGTGTGTGTATGTGTGTGCCATATATATATATATATATATATATATATATATATATATATATATATATATATATATATATATATATATATATATATATGTGTGTGTGTGTGTGTGTGTGTGTGTGTGTGTGTGTGTATATGTATGTATGTATATATATATATATATATATATATATATATATATATATATATATATATATATATATATATATATATATATATATATATATATATATATATATATCTTACGTGTCCATAAACTCCTGGTGTAATTTAAATACTTGTAGTTTCATAACCATACATGGTAGATTTAATCTGTAAAAGGATAAGAAAATAGAATGACCTAAATTTTTCATTCATCTAATTAATTTTCAACATGTGCACCATCATTACAACAAAAAGAGAAATACTATTCTATTGTTCTCAAAAACCATTTTCCAGCTGATTTTCAGTAATATGTTCAATAACATCAGTTGTCCTTGCTTTCAAGTCTTCTAAAGATCGAGGCTTAGTTGAATATGCAATAGTTTTCACATGTCCCCATAAAAAGAACCCCAGTGGAGTCAAATCTGGTGAACGTAGAGGTCAAAATAATGGTCCACCTCTTCCAGTCCATCTGTTATGGAATTTCTCCTTTAGAAATAGTCTAACATGCAGAGCAAAGTGACAAGGTGCACCATCTTCTTGAAAAACTGTATTTTCTAGAATTTATAATTGTTCAAGCTTAGGAATAAGTAATTTTGTAGCATTTCTAAATAGTTTTCACCACTGACAACACGTCCTTCAAAAAAGAATGGCCCTATGATTCGATTCTTTTCCAAAGCCGCCTGATAATAATTCCGAGAGAATCTTTTTCATGCTCAGCAGAATATCACGTCGCTTTTCAGTTTCCTAAACACGGGAATTATGCCCGTTGACCTTGCCACTCGTGTGGAATTTTGCTTCGTCATCAACATTAAATTATTCAAAAATGCATAATCAGTACTAATCCTTTCACTGAGCTGATGACAGAAAGTAAGTCGTTTATGATAATCCTCTTCTAACAACTTTTGATGCATTTGGATTCTGTACCCTTTCATTTTAAGCATTTTTTTCCACCAGAATTCCATGCACAGTAGATTTTGAAAGCCTCATCTCCAAAGATGCTCGTCATAGACTCTTTCACGGACTCCTTTCAAAAGATTGCTCTACAGATGCTACAGTTCCTTCATCATCACATGGTGTACCAGACAGTGATATATCAATAACAGAACCAGTTTCCTTAAATTTCTTCACCCACCTGGCTATGCAGTTCCTGTGTGGTGCTTCTTTATTGTACTGGGTTGTAAACCTTCTTTGGACAGTGTCAGTACATTTTAGCTCAGCCAGTCAAAGAATGTAGTTTACTTTCTCTTCGAGAGAAGCCAGTGGTCAAAAACAGTTCTGAAAAAGAGCTAAACACATCTAGTTTTCTTGTCTTTTTACAGATTAATTCTGTCATGTATAGTTATTAAGCTACAAGTATCTGAAATTGCACCATGACTTTCTGGACATCCTGTACGTATTATATATATATATATATATATATATATATATATATATATATATATATATATATATATATATATATATATATATATATATATATATATATATATATATATATATATATATATGTGTGTGTGTGTGTGTGTGTGTGTGTGTGTGTGTGTAGATGTGTGTGTGTGTGTATACTGTGAAAAGAATCTGGTAGAAAGCATATGATGATGATTGTTTAAATTTTCATTCAAATGCAAACTGTGTCAACACACATAATATTATTTGCACTA
>NC_089781.1:63315850-63353350 GCF_040412425.1 Macrobrachium rosenbergii | reverse complement strand
TAACGATTGGTTCCTTTTCAAATACAAAGATCGATTAAACCCGCTTTTGACCTCTAACGTCGTATATAAGTATACTTGACCTAAGTGTAACTTTGGGACATATGTTATGTTAAGGACACCTTAGTTTAATCAGACCACTGAGCTGATTAACAGCTCTCCTAGGGCTGGCTCGAAGGATGAGACTTATTTTACGTGGCTAAGGTGGGTACACACTATCCAACATGCTTGTCCAACAAGGTGTTTGATCCAACAATTTGAAAACAATTTGAGAGTGTGTGGTCAGGTAGGAAGGTTTAACAAGCCGTTCGATACTCGATGTCAAACAGCCTGTTTGTCCTGAGATAGTTTACTTTTTTTCTTGTACCACTCCTTCATCCATATTCTCTTTCG
Organism: Macrobrachium rosenbergii; assembly: GCF_040412425.1. Classification (NCBI taxonomy): domain Eukaryota; kingdom Metazoa; phylum Arthropoda; class Malacostraca; order Decapoda; family Palaemonidae; genus Macrobrachium; species Macrobrachium rosenbergii. Next base: position 63,352,960 of record NC_089781.1, on the reverse strand, counting down.
TTTAATAGGCTTTTCAGTGGCTATAGCTACAAGTACGGCTATGCAGGCTTTCTTATGGCTCATGTTGCATGGACGTTGTCGGCAGGCATACTGACGTTTGATCAAAAATCCGTTTCAATCTGTGGCGATGTTTGAACAAACACGCTGGACAAGCATGTTGGATAGTGTGTACCCCGCCTAAGAACCGACTGGTTACCTAGCAACGGGACCTACAGCTTATTGTGAAATCCGAACCACATTATACCGAGAAATGAATTTCTGTCACCAGAAATAAATTCCTGTAATTCTTCATTGGTCGGCCGGAGAATCGAACATGGGCCCAGCACAGTGCTAACCCATAAAGATATCGACCCGACCAATGAGGAACCGGGACATGAGTTGGATCTCATAAGGAATTAAGTTTTCATACTGGTTGTAGGCTCTCCAATCCTTAACATCCCAGCGTAAGAAACCATTCAAAAAATTGTAAAACATATATTGATAGAAATGATTTCTGTATCATAGACCAAACAAGTGATGCATACGAACTGCCCATCCTGGAATTATTATTTATTAAACAACTGGTTAGATACCCAGACCTCCTCCACACAGCACTACCAGAATTAACTTTTTATTTATGCATTCTGTCTTATGCCTTCTTTGTATAAGGTTGGTTAACGGATTTAGGTCTTGCTTTTGTGTCTGTTTTTTTTTTTTTTATCTGGTATTCTAACTGTGTTGTATTTAATGAATATTATTGATTTTGAGAGCAATTTTTAGAGTAACTTTACTCATTATTTAGCAGATTCCCTGATGCTGTAGTAGGGTTATTACGAAACATTGGAAATAAAGAATTATGCTGATTTTAGTACATTTCTATGGTCCACTTCCGTGCTGATGTGTCCTACTGGCCGTCGCCTCTCTCTCTCTCTCTCTCTCTCTCTCTCTCTCTCTCTCTCTCTCTCTCTATATATATATATATATATATATATATATATATATATATATATATATATATATATATATATATATATATATATATATATATATATATATATATATATATATATATATATATATATATATATATATATATATATATATATATATATATATATATATATATATATATATATATATATATATATATATATATATATATATATATATATATATATATATATACATATATATAATACAGAGAAAATTATATAAACCATATATATATAATGTTATATATATCCATATATATATATATATATATAGTTAGTTATATATAATACATTTGTTTAACCAGAAATTATGAAACCATTTTAATGTTACCTAGTATCCATATGGGAGTGTGTAGCTATAAAAAAATTATGTTCTTATTCTCCCAAAATCTGATTATTTGTCGTCAGCCAAAAAGTCCACCTTTCTGAAATTTTTTTATAAAAATCGAAATCAAAATGTTTGTGCAGTCCAGCCAACAAAGGGACGAAACAACAAAAGGAACCAAAGCCATAATCTGTCTGGCGAAGGTATACACCAGAATTAGGCTACTTTACAAAAGTGTGTTGTACACGGATGGATAGTTACCCATCAATAAAGAGTGAGTTATTGCTCAAGTTAGATCCCCTATAAATTCTTTGACTGATGGGTATAGGCAATGTTGGCTCATCAAGACAATATGTGTTCCTCTTACTGATTGATTTTAGAAACTAACCCTGGGGCTATATACATCAAGAGTTGTGCTCTGGCTCAAGAGGGCATTCTGATGTCGAGTTACATTGTGGGTGTGATTTCTGTGCTTCTTGCACATGAATATGCTAATAATTTAGCTCACTTCGTTTATTCATGTCCAACACTAAAAACAATAGTACGATTGCATCCTCCTCATCGATTACTCCCATATTCGTTCTAAGAGTTATTCTGTTTCTTTATTTTGTATCTACTTATGTATACTTTTTATTTTGCTTTGTATATTTTCATTTGGAAGTCAGCAGTGTTGGTTTCGTAGATATTTCCTCATTTTGCAAAGGATATCGCAGTACATGAATGTATGGAGGCGGTTGTTGGAGTATGGACGTTGTGATTTCGGTTTATCCTATTCATATCCACCATGATACCCATCAAGGGAATTATTTCTACAAATGACCATGACCTACATCTGAATTTGTTTCATGGAAAAAAATAGAGTCAATTTAGAAAGAAAGGGAACGCCGAAAACGACTGCTACGAAATAGGTGAGACAATAAGATAGGTAAATAAATAGAGAGACTTTATATTTACAGAAGAGTAAGTATATGTTCCGTGTATATAGAGACTTGCGTGTCTCAGAGCAATATCCAGCAAGGTATACGGTGAAATATTGATAGGACGAGTCCAACTACCGGCGTTCTACTACAAAGAACTGTGCAGTTCTCTCTCTCTCTCTCTCTCTCTCTCTCTCTCTCTCTCTCTCTCTCTCTCTCTCTCAGTCCATCCATGGCGTGCTGAGGGTATCGTGTATTCATTTGCTACGTCATATTACAACCGGATTCGCAGTACTCTAGGTTGAACTTTCTAGGTTAATCGATTTTCGTTATGCGAATCTCAAAGTAAAAATCCATCGAACGCAAGTCCTTGAGTGGAGGGGGAGCAGTGATATTTATATCCTTTTTTTGTTACCGTCTGACGTATGATTAATGAGAATTCTGCTATTGAATGCTACCATAGTGAATGGAAATAGTCAAGTGCCTTATTGAATTGCGGGGAAAAAGAATCACTCAGAAATTTTTCTCTTGATACATCGATCATTATTGCTGAACAAGGAGAACTACGTTGGGCAACGAATTTCTCGTTCATCTCTGAGATATCAGTTTTCGCAAATGATTCCCAGCACTCCCCAGTTCGTTTATGTCTGTCTGTTTGTCTCCCGCATATTTAGGGAACATTGTTATTCATGTATTGGATTTATTAGTGCAAAATGTTCTTTAATGAGGAACACCGTACAGTAGTTTACTACGGTGGCGTTTTAGTTTTTTTTTTTTTTTTTTGTTTTTTCGTTCATAATACTTCCTTAGTCACTTTAACAGTAAGTCTCATTATATCTGTGTCTTTCTAATTCTGTACACACCCAAACACACACACATGTGTATATATATATATATATATATATATATATATATATATATATATATATATATATATATATATATATATATATATATATATATATATATATATATATATATATATATATATATATATATATATATATATATATATATATACACACACACACACAAAACACACACTTCAGTGGACGGAAGCAGAGGCTGGGTTGATACATGATCCAGGTTTTTCGGAAAAAGGCGTTTATTCTGAAACCGACGTTTCACATCGCATGATGCATTCTGAAGCCTGAAAGTGGTTAAAATAAATAAATGATTGTGTTTATTTTGTCATAAATAAGATAAAAAGTATACACAGTTTAGAAAAAAAATATAAAAACAACACAATGACATCACGAAAACACAGGGCGCCTGCTCATATTGGTGGTAAAAGTTAGACTAAAATCAGAGAAGGAAATACATAAACTTAAGGCAATGAACAACCGCGTTGATGATGATTGGATCTTAAGTGTAGAAACAAACAGTTTGATTGTTATAGACTCAAAGATGGTTAAATCCTCCTCACTCGGTACTTGTGTTAAAATTTAAAATCGTTGATGTCTATGTGAGTTTTGCATATCTTCACATGGTTTCTTATGTTGGATTGGTCAGTAGTGGACAGTCTTCTCTCAGTTCTGTAGCTCACCCCCCTGACGAGAATAGATTCGAATTCTCAGTAGTTTCCTAGTGTATCCGATATATGTGACCAGGCTATATCTGGGACAGGTATATTTATAAATTACGTTGGATGCAAGCCGGAAACTTATTCTATCTTTAAGCTGGAATAAGGATCCGATGGTTCGTGGATTCCTCGGAATTAGCTTTAAACTCAAAACTGGCAATTCCTTATTAAACAAACTCATACATTTTCTCCTAAATTTATTTTCTTGCAAGAAGGGGATTACTGCATACAAACATAGTTTGGGAGTGGTATGGATTACAAATAGATCATTCATCTTGAGATTAAGCAGCCTGTTAAGAGATTTATAAAATATAACGATTGGAAAGCAAGTGTTTTTGAAGTCATTGGTCAAGGACGTGATTTCATCATGGAAAGGAGTCCAACTTGAAGTAAGCGTGAATGCCCTGTGAAGGAGAGTAGATACAGAATTCATCTTAAAATTAAAGAAACAGGAACTATATAAATTGGATCCCAGACCGGAAAAGTGTTTTTTCTGAAAATGCCTGTGTGTGGGGCCCAACTCTCCCCTCGTGATTCGGAGGTCCAAGAAAGGAGGAGAGTTGTAGGATTCCTTTTCGAGAGTAAACTTAATACTGGAGTGCTGGGTATTTATGTATTCTAAAAGAAAAGTATCAGCGTGATGAGCACGTACGAAAAGGACAAACATACCGTCGATGAACCGTTTGTAAAATAGAGGGTGAAAGCTCAGGGGGCAGTTACCCATCTGCGCTCTTCCAGGGGGTTCATGAAGATATTGGCGAAAATCGGGCCTAAGGGGAAGGCTGTCAAGAAAAGTGAAGGTTTACAAATATTATATAAATTTCCTTATGTATATATATATATATATATATATATATATATATATATATATATATATATATATATATATATATATATATATTTAATTTATATTAGTGACATAAAAACTGTTTAATAACTTACTAGATTTATAGTAATTTTCGAACAAAAATTACTTTTCAAAGCAGGAAGGCCACTCAAACAAAGTGGGAAAAGATTTTTCAGTAGAATGCATTTCCAGTGACCCGAATTGCAACAGGGAAGGTTTTCAAATTTATGTAAATATTATGGAAGACTAGATATACCTGAAATAACTATGTATAAACAAAGTACCACGTATTAGAAATACCGTGCACGATTAGGTTGATTAGCTACTGCTAGAGAGCTTGCTCACTAGAAGATCTCAATTTTATTCATGTTGCCAAGAATTATAGGAAGGGACTACACATCAAAAAGTAACAAATTAATGGCATGACTGAAATAGCCTCATGATGCGACTGATGTTATTGTAGCCTAACAAGCGATGAATTCGTTGAATTCTTATTTTGAATCTGCTTACTCAAAGTGTGTATGAGAAGTGAGATATGCTACATTTAGCGACTATGGACTGGCTGTATAAAGGGTTATAACTGGAAAAATTCCTATGGCCTAGTACCCAATTCCGATTCTCTTGATATGGGGCGAAATTCTCTCTCTCTCTCTCTCTCTCTCTCTCTCTCTCTCTCTCTCTCTCTCTCTCTCTCTCTCTCTCTCTCTCTCTCTCTCTCTCTATATATATATATATATATATATATATATATATATATATATATATATATATATATATATATATATATATATATATATATATATATATATATATATATATATATATATATATATATATATATATATATATATATATATATATATATATATATATATATATATATATATATATATATATATATATATATATATATATATATATATATAATACTATTGAAGTTTTTATTTTATATAAAGCGGAATTCAGTTTTATTTCTTTCCAGCGTATTACCAGATTAAACTACCTCTTTCGTACTTGACGCCCTTTTTGGGAAGAATGTTCCCACAAACCTATGAATAAAAATTCCTTCCTTAGCCTTTGCATATCTTAAATATTTTTTATGCTATTTGATTCTCTTTTCAAATAGTTTTCCATTTTGACCGTTGTAAATATTATCTTATGACTAGCATGGGATTGCGTATACTCTTAAATTTCATCCGTAGAGTTTTTTTCATAAGTATTTTTCGAAAGCTCTTATGAAGATGGGGAATATTTCTAAAATTATTTTTGTATGGTAATAAGATCAGTTTTTTTTTTTTGCCAAACGTTTCTTCGTTAATATCATAAAATGTCCTTTTATTATTGTTAATGCATTCTTTAACCCAGACTCAGGATATTCAATTTTTTACCTCCATCGTTAACTATCTGTTTTATCACCACTATAATCAAGACTACAAGATGCTATTGAAAATTAGGATGACAAAAATTATTACTTAATTATTTTGCACGGTATAAAAATGTACAAAGGCTGAACTACTGGAAAATTTTCTTTACAGACTACTGTTAAACCATCCCGTTAATTTCAGGAACCTGTGGATACCAAGCCCTCTTTCAGTATTTCTTAACTCTGTTTCTTCACGTGGATTAGGCCTAAAATTTTGCAGATGCCTTAATTTATTAATTTAAAAGATGTGTTAGAATAATAAAGACGAAAGCAATCATGATTTATATTCCGTGCTTTATATTTTACTAAAATGCATCTCTATATCCAAGTCCCGTGCTCCGGATATTTCAAACACACATTACACGCACACACACACACATACACACACACACATACATACATACATATATATATATATATATATATATATATATATATATATATATATATATATATATATATATATATATGTGTGTGTGTGTGTGTGTGTGTGTGTGTGTGTGTGTGTGTGTGTGTGTGTGTTTAATTACACTAATGCTCTCCTTGTATTTTCTATAGTGTATGTGTGTGTGTTTATAGTGACGTTTGTCTAAACTTAGATTTAATAAAAATGTGGTTTACATATTGGAAACTTTGAATCTGTAGTTTCGAAGACATATCAGACGTCATTTGCTATCAGTCTCCTCATTATGAACATGTTACATGAGAATTTAAATGAACCGTAAACACTTTTCTCTAATTAAACTTGAATAGATCAGGGAGCTAATGATCTCGGGAAGTATTTTTATCTAATGTACAAGATTACGGAAGCGCTCGGGTATATATCTGCGCTCCACCGAATTAGTTCTAATCTGTTTTAACTGTAAACCTGTAAAAAACAATAAACGTGTTCAGTAACGTGTTCTCTTTTAGGTAATAATTTACTATAACCGGTTCATCCATGAAAACATTTGCCAGATCATGCCCTCCTTAATGATAAATTTAACAACTACTTTAATATATGCCTTGTGCACTGCATTTGTTCAATGTAATATCGTAATTTGGTGCTTGGAAAACCGAGAAAAGTGTTTGCTCCTGATTATATTTCTCTCATTTTGGCCAGACTTTCACACATGTATTGCAAAAGAATTACCTGGAGAAACCCGGGAACTCACTACAGTGTCATTAACGTTCATTTCGACTTTTGGTTTCTATTGTTAATCCACTTTTATAAATGAGGAATTTGAATGTGTTGGGTTCCATTCATATTTTTACACTAGGCGGTTTCCTAGTTATTTGTAAAATTCATATCTTTGCTTGCATTAATGAGTTCAAGGAAACGCTGTTTTTGCTGCAGGAGACATAAGTCAACTTAATTTTAAATATGTGCGAAAAGAGGCCCCAAGACCGTCTCCAAGTGTGGATGATGAAAATTGATTTCTCAATATACTCTGTTATTTTGTATACATAATTATTTTATATAGCAGAAAACAATCTATTTTCCTATTTTCATTAGCATACTTGAACCCTGACCTTTTAGTTTATCAATAATCCAGCTCGCACCCTCCAGTTTAACAGTAACTACCTTCTTCGCAAAGTTCACAAGGTTAGGTCCCAAGGAATAACTCGCTTTGTTCCTTATTCACACTTGATTAAAAAAGGGAACTGAAGGTTCAATAGATATTGATGTGGTGACTAATCAGTTTTCCTTACTCCTCATAACCGCATCAATGTGCTAAAAGATATGACAATCTTGAATCATCTTTGATTTTTATTTTCTTATTTATTACTTGTTTTGTATAAACACCTGGTCATTATAATAATAATAATAATAATAATTTATCAGGATATTTTCTTATACCAGCTGGCAAGACACAGAAAAATAAATTGTAGCACGTAAACACACACATATATATATATATATATATATATATATATATATATATATATATATATATATATATATATATATATATATATATATATATATATATATATATATATATATATTCTACTGGTCACTTTTCTTAAGATACGTATGTAATTGTAATAGCCACAATGTTCTCTTACCTTCTCAAAGACTTCACGCTTTTTGGATACGCTTGTCACTACAAGCCTTAGATCCAAATACACGGTATATGAATTAATTTTGATGTCTGGCAGCAGGATTGGCGCCCGCATCCAGAGTAACAGAATGAGGTCTTGTTGCGAACCTGACCACGAGAAGACAACGTGACGCGACCTCGTCTGTTACTCTGGATGTAGGTTCGAATCCTGCTACTGAACATCAGAATTATTTCTTATTACTTGCATTTCCATCTAAGGCTTCGTAGAGACAAGCGTATCCAAAAGGGCTTTGTGGCTATCACAATGACATTCATATTACTGGTGTTATGCTTCAATAAGACGGGACGGCTTAGATTTCAGATTCTTTTTTAATTTACAAAGTACTAGCTTTCAAAGATGTACACTTGTACAGTCTTCTTCCTCTGATTCTGACACACTAAGGAGATAACAAGTACTCTCGGGTATAGCCTATCTGTACTGTATGTGTTCCACCAAACATCTTTTGTTTTCTTCTAATCCCTGAGATGACCTGCCCTTTATATATATATATATATATATATATATATATATATATATATATATATATATATATATATATATATATATATATATAGAGAGAGAGTTGTTCCGGGTATACATAATGTATTTCCGTGACAGGAATTTTAGAAAAGGTGATGTAAAATGACAGGATTTTTAATCATTTTCAAGCTACAGTTCGATCAATCTCAGTAGAATTCCAATGTTAAGTTAATTGTACTTAAAAGATCAGTCTGTGTGTGTGTGCGTGTTTGTTTTAAAGGTCATTGCAATGACGTTTAGTGGTGATACTAATGTAGTTAATCACACCCTCTCGTTCTCTCTCGCATGCATAGTAAGGCTACAAACATTGATTCAGAGAAGGCAACCTCTTGGCTAGATTCCTGAATATTTTCGTGCATAGACTACATCCAATAGGGATCCCACTGAGCTGAATCCTGGATACTCTTCCGAAATCCAGGTTAACAGCTAAAAATATTTCTCTCTCTCTTCTTATTGAGTTTCATTTCGATTTATGTTAGTGTATAACCAAGCACATAGACTTGGAAAACATGCAGGCTATATTTCACAGCATGGACATGTAAGAGTTGACACCGAATATGCCAAATACAGGAAATTTATAGAAAAAAGTGATTTTAACACACACACACACACACACACACACACACACATATATATATATATATATATATATATATATATATATATATATATATATATATATATATATATATATATATATATATATATATGTGTGTGTGTGTGTGTGTGTGTGTGTGTGTGTGTGTGTGTGTGTGTGCGCTTGCGCATGTGTGTGTATCCGTTCTTGCGTGTGTATTTTTGTGCGGGAGGGAACTCAGTGAATATGAAAACGGAAACTGCCTAAAGCAAGATGCATAGTGTTAGCAGAACTCTTTGACCTTTGGAAATGGTGGGGGAATGGAAGCTGTAGATTTATGCCAAAGTGCCAGGCGCTTACCTTATACTTAAGAGAATGGTTAAAAGTAGAATAAATTATATATATATATATATATATATATATATATATATATATATATATATATATATATATATATATATATATATATATGTTTGTGTGTATGTATATAGTATATATATATATATATATATATATATATATATATATATATATATATATATATATATATATATATATATATATATATATATATATATATATATATATATATATATATATATATATATATATATATATATATATATATGTTTGTGTGTGTATGTATATAGGTATATATATATATATATATATATATATATATATATATATATATATATATATATATATATATATATATATATATATATATATATATATATATATATATATATATATGTGTGTGTGTGTGTGTGTGTGTGTGTGTGTGTGTGTGTGTGTGTGTGTGTGTGTGTGTGTGTGTATGTTTCATGATAACTCTGAAATGCATCGAGCAATTTCAACCAAACTTGGTATACATATGGCCTACTGTCTAGAAAAGAATACTGTGTGAGTAAGATATCACTACACCACAGGGCACCAAAGGGTGTCGGGGTAGGAAAAGCTTCCCTGAAATGGGGCTGGTTCTGCTCGTAGACTTAGTAACTAAATAAATTCTAGGGGTTCATCATACCTAATTTTGGTATGCATATGACTTACTATATGGAAAAGAATACTGTGGGGTAAGACATCACTGGCAATATAGGGGTTGGGGTTGGGGGAGCGGGTGGAGAGGTGGGGACATTAAAAAATAACAGAAAACGACAGATATTAGTCTCTAATCCATAATTTTCGAGGTCACTGAGATGAACAGTGACACTCCTGAGCCCTTTAAGTTCAAGTTCAGCCCTGATAAGAAGGGAGGGTGAGAAGGGGTGAAAAGTAAAATGCCAAAAATGACAGATATTAATGTCTAATCTATAGTTTTTGAGGTCGCTGAGATGAATACTGGCAGTCCCAGTGCCCTTTAAATAAAAGTTCAGCCCCGATAGGAATGGGGGTTGAGAAAGGATGAGATATAAAATGTCAAAAATACTGGGCAATGTAATTAAAGGAACTATCGTAACAGGAAAGGGAGAGAGTGAGAGAGACAGAGAGTGAGAAGGGGACAAAGTGAGAGAGAAAGTAGAGGGGATGTTAGGGAGGTGAAAGAAGGAAAGAATGAGAGAGAGAGAGAGAGAGAGAGAGAGAGAGAGAGAGATTATCGCTCGTCATTCAGAGTTTTCCCAGTTAGAGCTGGTTTGTTCAACTAGTATATATATATATATATATATATATATATATATATATATATATATATATATATATATATATATATATATATATATATATATATATATATATATATATCTGTGTGTGTGTATCATAGAAGAGATTTGAGCACAGGTTTTATGATTATACTACTCGCTGTATAAGGAGAGAGAGAGAAAGAGAGCTGTGGCTGCTTAAATTTCCATAACTTTCTCCTGCTCTTTTGTTACAAAGGAATATTTGTATTGCAAATAATGATTTGTCAAATAATGACAAGTTGACTCTTTTTTATCATATTTTATATTTTTTTTCATAATTATGCTTCTTATTTTTCCAATGTTACAGCTTTTGCGATAGGTTTTAAGATAAAATAAATTGATGATCAATGAAGTGATTGGAATTAAAGAAAATTACATCATGAACTTGATAAACCCTTTACAAAGAAACCTCTAAATGGGCAATAGTGGAAGAAAACAATTAATGTTGCCTTTATTGGCTTTGTGGATGCCGTATTATCAAAGTGACAATCTAGAACAAATGTGAGTTTAGAAATGGTCTTGTAAAAACAACGCATCGAATGACGTAGCTAGAAAACTGAATTAAAACTGTGTTAAAAGCGATTTGCGTCAATGTAGAACAGGAGGCGATTTCATGTGGTTACACCGTTTCTTGGCAGAGGCATAATCGCCCCATTGCATTCGCTGTAACCTCATGCCTCTATTTTTCTCCTCCTTTTCCTTCCTTCTCCTCCTCCTCCTCCTACTTTTCCTACACCTCCTTCCAGTGTCCCTTGCTGACGCTGGTCACTTACCTCCAGAACCCAACCCTTTGGAGCAGGCACTTGAAATCCGCGATTCCTTTTCTCCTGAATCCCAAGATGTCAGTGGACTCAAGTTGGATTTCACAGTTGCCTTAGCAGAGGGTCAACAGGAAGATGAAGGAAAAACATATCACCCTTTCCGGGAAGATCAGTCTTTTGTTCCTGAGCAGCCAGGGATGCTAAATTTAGAAGGACCCATAAAAGTCACCTCGCTCATCGGAGAAAAGTCTTACGTTGAGGAAGGCTATGTGGAGCTCGTAACTGCACCACGAGCAGCGCCCTTCTCTGCCTCATTGTCTCCCTCATCATCAGCCTCACCGTTACTGCACTCATCATCAGCTTCTTTATCAGTAGCATCTTCGTCATCTCCACTTCCATTATTATCATCATCAACATCATCACCTAGTCCATTACCTTCATCCTTTTCGCCGTCATCGTCGTTGTTGTCTTCGACATCTACACCATTTATATCATCGCCATCAGAACCGACGTCCTCATTATCATCACCCTACACCTCATCCCATCCCATAAAGCATCCCTCCACTCTCCCCTCTCCCTCTCCCTATTTCATTCCCATCCGGGCAGAGAGGGGAAAGACGAAGGTCTCCCTGGGAAATGAAGATGCATTATCCCCGACATTTCTCGGTCGTCAAGGAAATGTGTTACCGAGCAAAACTCAGCTTCCCTTCATTACGGAAGATGGATGGGAAGGTTCTAACGACACCACGCGGCAAGGTTCCTCCCAGAATAGAAAAACGAGCCCACATCCTGTGAAAAGACAGAGTCAAAAACAAAATCAGCGAGTCCATGCCGTCAAGAGACTGATCAGAAAAAGGAACCATCATAAATATAGAATGTCACCGCCTCTGGTAAGACGTCAAGAGGTGCATCGCCTGTCCAATTTAGAGTCAAATTCTTCGTCAGATTTAGATCTGAGCCAAAATGATAAGGGCGCGGACCCACAACCTGAGACTCGAGAAACTAATACAAAAGGCAATTACAAAAAAATAGCAGAAATTGAAAGAGCAAACTCTGGCGAGTCCCCGCAGAGTAGCGAAGTGATCGAAAAGAAACAAATAAAAGGGAAAAAGCAGAATGACGCCGGAATAATCGAGTTGGTTCCAGCGGCCGACGCACCTGATTCCCATCTTAGCGGCGAACTCCCGGACCAATACAATCAATTTGGTGAAAGGGATAATAAATATCCTGGTATCACAAACTTAACGAGAAACGAAAATGGCCTTCACCCGAGAAATGGAACTCCGGGGACATATGACGATCTCGAGTTTCCTTTCCATTTCAACAAGAGCGAGAACTTAGTTAACCTCGACCGGGAACTCCCTGGAAGCAAAATACCGACAAAAGCTCCTCCTCCTCCTCCTCCTCCTCCTCCCCTCCTTCCGCCAGAGTTCGACGAAATGCTTTTTATACCAGTGCGGATATTCCCTACGAGCCTGTGAGGCAAAACATATCTCCGTTAACACAGGTCAATGCGCATTCCCAAGATTTATCTATTCAGGTTCCATCGGTGAGACATGGCAGGGAAAAATTCTCTTTCATGGTAAGAAAGTCGTACACCAAAGTCAAAAGAAATTTTGATAATTCCCTCCCGAAAAACTTTTCGTTGATATTCATCAAAAACTACCCAAAAATCGCGGCAAACTATCACTCTAGGTTCCCAAATCCTCACCAAATCTCTCATCAAAGTAGCAATCCGAGGCCTCCGCCACACCAGAGCTCCCCCGAGATGGCGGCATTGCATTCTTGGGGAGGCAAAAAAGCGAGCAAGCCTTTGAATTCTCACGCCACCCGCCAATCCATTCACACCCGAAGTGGCGCCAATCACGCCAGGGAGCGTTTACATAGCAAGTCACCCACACAGCGTCATGCTCGAAGCAGGAACAGATCAAAAAGAAAAGGTAAGTTAAATACGTATTGTCTTTTTTTTCTTCAAAATAAGTCTCACCAAGTAATTATTACAGTGCATCAGATGTAACATTACCAAGGATGATATCGTCATTCATAGACTATAACTATTAAAGCCTCTGAGACTGTACCTATAAAAGCCCCTCAGATTAAAACCTCTGAGATTTTCCGCCTTTCCTTTTTGTTTTCTTTAGTTGATGTAAATATTTTCCCCATGGTTATCACACGTGATCTTATCTTCATAACCACAGATGGAGAATGATATTGATGTTTGAGTGTGGATGAGGTATTGCATCGATGTTAGTTGAACCCGAATCCATATCCGTTAATGAATTTCAGACATGTTCCGAGAGACAGATCAATCAAGTATCGCAAACATCCCTTCGTGTTGCAGTCCAAGTACATAGTATTAGACACACATTAACATAAGCGCATGGAATTTCCTACATTTTGAAAGCAATAACCCCCCCCCTCTTTTTTATTTCGTAATTAATAGGAAAATCTGCTCCACTCACCATTCGCCTCATGGAATTACAGTCAAATTGCATCACACAATCCCTAATTATTCAGTATATGCAATTATGACGGTCAAGAGGCACCTGATGATACTTGCGTAAAGGTCAAGGGTGAAGAACCCACTTTTGGAGTGAAAAATGGAATGGAAAATATTATACCTTCTACACATAATATCCTCATTAACTCGTGGTTTCTGATATTATCGTTTCATCTGCTCTTTTGCTGAGCTAAGTAAAAGTGAGTTTAATAAAAAAGGAAATTCTGTAAATTTATATATATATATATATATATATATATATATATATATATATATATATATATATATATATATATATATATTGCTTTCATAGCTAGGAAAATATTTCTTATAATTGATGAGCGGCTCGCTGACCAACTTGTTATCTTGTTATAGTTGCTTGATTTGTGATGGGTGAAAGAAACAAGAACTGCTATCTGTTGCTGACCAGTGCCACAAGTTGTTCAGGATATGTCAGAACACCAACCGGTGTTGCCCTTTAGGAAATGCAACACACGAACTGAACCTGTCTCCAAATGTTTCCGGGAAATGCTGATATAACGAGACTTTGAGGGAAAACAGTTTCCGTGAAGAAGAATAAGTAAAACATTTGTTACAGATTTATTTACTTAACCACTTTGTTTGACGGTTATGAATTTAGAGCTTCTGTCAAGAACTTAAATAGTTATACCTAACAAGAGTAATTTTACTATTAACATATAAGATATCGGCATAAAATAACAAAAAGAGTATATTGGTGAATATCTAGCTACATAAGTTTTTGTATAGTATATTACTATATAAGTTTTTGTTTTTTAGATTGTTATGAAATGATCAGAATTTACAAAAAGAAAAAAACATAAAGCAGGCATGTTCCATTTTGTTTTTCATTGTCATAAACGTATTAACCCTTTTTCATTCCTAATTCCAAGTACGTAACTCTTGTTACCTTCCCGGGCTCTTATAGCCCCCAATTTAATTTCCTTGGGTACAAAGTCGGTCCTAAGGGGAAACTTGTGAGGAGGAACAAAGATCCAAGCCACGGAGAAGGAATATATGAAAGTGTTCTCTCTTTTCCTTTATCCTTTTATCTTTTTGCAGACGACGACCATAACCGTATAGGAGGCGGTTTGAAGAAGCAGTCTGCTTTTGTAAACGTAGCTTTCTTGGTTGATAAAGCTGGTCTTTTATCTACCTGTCATTCTGTCTGTGTATCTATGTATGTATGTATATATATATATATATATATATATATATATATATATATATATATATATATATATATATATATATATATATATATATATATATAGATAGATAGATAGACAGATAGATAGGTAGATAGAGGCTTCAATAAAAGACTAGTTTTATCAACTATGACAGCTACGTTTACAAAAACAGACTGCTTCTTCAAATCCTCCTATGAGAATATATATATATATATATATATATATATATATATATATATATATATATATATATATATATATATATATATATATATATATATATATATATATATATATATATATATATATATATATATATATATATATATATATATATATATATATATATATATATATATATATATATATATATATATATATATATATATATATATATATATATATATATATATAGATAGATAGATAGATAGATAGATAGGTAGATAGAGGCTTCGATAAAAGACTAGTTTTATCAACTATGACAGCTACGTTTACAAAAACAGACTGCTTCTTCAAATCCCCTCCTATAAGAATATATATATATATATATATATATATATATATATATATATATATATATATATATATATATATATATATATATATATATATATATATATATATATATATATATATGTGTGTGTGTGTGTGTGTGTGTGTGTGTGTTGTGTTCCTGTAAGAATTTCTTATGCGTTTCTTTTTCTAATTATATTATTGCATTTAAGTTGCAAGCAAAAGATCCGTAACATTTATCATCATTCCCAAAATAATTCTGACAGCAGTAGGCTAACTATCCTTCACATAGAACTAGTACCTCTTGAATAAAAAAAAAAAAAAACTGATTCCATATCTTCCAGTCAATAAAGCCAGCAGTTCTTTGCTTACCCTCGCCTTATAATTAGCAAGTTTTTTTTTTTTTATACAACTTTTTTACAAGCTTTTCTAAGCACGTGAGCAAAATTCAGAAAATTTTATTTTGTCTTTTCACTAGAGGGAACGTTATTCTCACCATCCAATGTTCTTTGTTTCAACTTACCTGCTTCTATTCCCCTTCAGAGTCGTACTCTTTAAAAATCATCTTTCATCTGTTCCTTTCTGAAAACGCTCTCAAACCCCTTCAGCAGTTTCTGCAACATCTTTCACTTTCGTGAACTAAAACTGGATCATCAGCAAATATCAACCAATCCTCACCCCACTCACGAGCCCCTTACTTACCCGCACAATAAAACCAAATTACTGTGCCATTTCTTGGAATTTTCTGAACTCTTCGTCTAGTGTATATGAATAACAGAGATGGTTGAAGTTATAGCTCACCTTGGTCGGAGAGACAGTCTTACAAAGGCCAGTCATTTTCATTTTCTAAAAATTCGTTTCCTTTCACCTTAGGAACTTTCGATAGTTCTCATAAATTATCATACAATGTACACGTACCGTACCTGCATCATTATTCTGCAGTCAGCTTACTCTAAACAACTAGACAATTGTGCGTATGCATACGCGCGCACACACCCACACACACACACACACACACACACACATATATATATATATATATATATATATATATATATATATATATATATATATATATATATATATATATATATATTATTTATAATGGAATTCCTTGTACCTTCCCGACAACTTGCACCATAAGGATCTGGCCGATAAACAGTAGAAGACGAAGAGGCCTACGAAGTGAGACGGACAATCTCGGAAGGAGGAGAAGAAGAAGAGAAGGAAAAACCTTGTCATATGGCGAAAAATACGCAGAGAAACCTCGTTGTTTACGGTAACATTTTTAGTTCGAAGTAGTGGTGGATCTGACGTTGTTACTTCCGAATAGCTTCTGTATGGCATCATTGTAACTTGAAAGGTTTTAAAAGAAGCATTGAGGTGTAGCCATCATTCCCGATGGCATGTAAGAATCTGACGCAGATCTTATATGACCCAAGTAGAAAAAGTAAAAATGCGATAACGTCAGAATTTTTAAACGTCTTATGTTTTTTATCAGAAATTTTATGACGAGGTCATTAGTTATCTCCATCACGAACAAGAAATTTATGAGAGCTGAAGAACAATTGTCGCTTCATCTTGATCTGGAAAAGGTTACTCAAGTTAACTATTGGTATTCACCGTGGCAAAGTAAAAAAGTAAAATATGGCTTCAAAATTCTGTTGAAAAAACTACAAACAAACCAAACGAATGAAAAGGAATAGATAGAACTGTGAAGAAAAAGCATAAACCAAGGACATAAAAGGCTTGGTGTTTAGCTAAATCCGTTTCTCTGGACACTGGAATATCAAACAGGATATTTTGAAAAATAGCTCAGGTGTTCAGGAGCGTTAAGAAATGGCAAATTCTTCTGATATTAAAAAAGAAAACAATGGAATCAGACAAGTGAATAATCAAGTTCCAAGAAATATCCTTGTCACATTATGATACTTAATTGAAAATATCAAGGTATTCAACCAATATAGATCATGAATTTTATTTGGACCCACACTCATTAATAACGAGAAAACAGTTCAGGTTCAAAGAATTTAAACCCTAAGTGGATAGCATTTAGTGGAATTGAGTGCAATCAGTGGTTTTCACATAGTCTTTACATGGAAACTGGAAAAAGAAAGAAATC
The DNA here is from genome assembly GCF_040412425.1 of Macrobrachium rosenbergii. Classification (NCBI taxonomy): domain Eukaryota; kingdom Metazoa; phylum Arthropoda; class Malacostraca; order Decapoda; family Palaemonidae; genus Macrobrachium; species Macrobrachium rosenbergii. The sequence goes on along the minus strand of NC_089781.1, from coordinate 63,334,904 downwards.
ATTCTTTGGACCCAGTAAAGCTAACGAATGACTCCCCCAAAAAAGTCATTGAGTTATGAAACTCAATAATGAAAGTCTACATTTTGGACGGGAAAGTTCGTAAGAAGAAACGAGTTCAGAGAATAATTTCATTCTTCAAAATGGAAGGAGTTGAGAGACGAAAATAGAGTTTGGCGATTTAAGGTTAGAATTGTGTTTTGGGATGTAGCGTCTGAAGAGAAGTTGCACTGAAGACTGGTGGCAGGAGAACTGGTGTTATATTGAGTTGCAAAGTAATGCAAAGAGGATTTGCCATCTTGAAAATTGAAAATAGAATAAGAACATCAATGGGAGCTTCTAATATAGCGAGAAGGATGTAGATACTACGTGTAATGAAAGAGCTTTGATACACTGTATTCTGTATCAAGTAAATGAAAAGGAAAATAATACAACGCGTACACAAATGTATGTTGTTCAAACCATTTTCAGTTCAATGCATAAAAAGGATTAACGCATCATTACCCTGTCAGAACCAAACATGCTACCGACTTTGAAAAATGGGATTTCTCTCTCTCTCTCTCTCTCTCTCTCTCTCTCTCTCTCCAACATAGAATTAAGGGCAAGATAAAGATAACTGGTTTGTATTAAAATAATTAAATGAAAACCAGCCTGCTATATTTAGGAGGATGAAACTTTACAACAGTCCTGAAAAACAGAAACAAGAAGGAAATTCCAAACCAGCGCATTAGAAAGATAGAAAAAGTCACTGAGCCTCTTAATCTGAGGATTACCAATTTCCACAGAGCATACGTAGGAAGAGGTGACCTGGAAGGTATTGGAAAGCCTCACTGAGAGTGGCAGGATATCTCCCCTCAGCCTATAACAGGACAGAAACTGATGAAGTGTTTATAGAAAAGAAAGAAAACCCACCTTGTTGAAGAGAAGAAGGGGATCGAGAGTTAGGGTGAGTGTGGGATCACTGCATTGACTTCAACCCTGTCGAGGGGCGCAGTAAATGGAACTCCATGAATAAAAGAGCAATGCTTTAAACAGGTCTCGAGGTGGTAGTGCCGTCAGTGCACCTCAAGCGGCGTACTGGCACACTGTAGGCATTACTAAAGGGTGATTGCAGTGTCACTTCGTCACCTATCGGCACCCACTTTTTATCCTTTTACTTTACCTTCATTCCCGTTTCCTATCTTCAGTCTTGCTGTCCCACCTCTCTAGCTATGACTTTTTACAGCAACTGGGGTTTTCTCCCGGTTCCACCTCTAGACCCCTGTAGTTCTTCTCTTTTATTTTCTAGATCTCTTTATTTTGCTGTGCAACCACTCATTCTCCATCTTTTCATTGTCTTCGGCAATGATTGACCAAAATGCCCCAGTGCTTGACTTGGTGGTCTAAACTTCGCAAATCGAATCCATCCAAAAAGGACATAGAACTCCAGCATGAAGAGATAAAAACTAAGATGAAGGAAGGACTTATGGCAAATCGAACGAACAAGTTATAAGAAGCCGATACTCTTCAATATTAAAATACTGGAGAGGCACCACCAATTTATTTTTTATTTATTTTTTTTAGAAATAACCGATGAAGCTACGATAGCCCATTTAGATTAGCTTAAAAAGATCAGAGTTATCGCAGAATTTCAGATTGAATGCCATCAGCTGAAGAGAGCTGAGACATGAATAAAGACGAAATAGGGAGCGCTGAATCATCAGGAAAAACTTGAATAGAATTAGAGGCAGGCTGGAAAAGGCGTTTATAAAGGTTCCTCTGATTAAATTAGACTACTTCAATCAGTCATCAAAGCATCAGTTCACTAAATATGATGAGAGCCAAGTAAAATAACTTCTAGCTATTAATCCTCGGAGCATCCTTTCATTTCAAATTGTATAAAATCTTTGAAGCGGGGTGAATCAGTGAATCACTGTCCTTCACATATTAATATTTTCATATAGTTAGTTTTAAGGTTCAGGAACTTATCCTTATCCCTGCAAATGTTTTGACATAAATATAAATTTTTACATATTTAGAGAAACTGGACACAAAATCTCTCTCTCTCTCTCTCTCTCTCTCTCTCTCTCTCTCTCTCTCTCTCTCTCTCTCTCTCTGCGGCTTGAATTGGGATAATTATTCAAATTTTTCATCAGCCTTCCCTTGAAAATCTTGATGCCATATTGGACACGATTAACTCATAAGGGAAGCCCTATTATGAACTGAAGTTGTTCTTTTGAAAAAAGTTGAGACCTAAGATAATTTCCATAACACACCTCATTTTTTTTTGTATTATTCTTTTTCTAAAAGGACCCAGTAAGAAACTTTCCAACAATTTTCTTGAGAATATATGTTTGAATTTTTTTTACACAATAACCCACATGAGGATCTGAGTGGCCCTTAAAAAAATATTATGGTAAATAACTGTAAAAGAGAAGTTCCATATAACATTTATAGTGCATGGAATATTTAAAAAAAAAAAATGTGTTTTCAGAGGGTTCAAGAAATGTATTTCAAATCAAGAATTCTTAAATGATATTTTCATTTGTCTTCTGAAAATGTCATATTATAGCCTAAGTAAGGGCATCGCAAGTGCAGCTTTTTAATGTGCAAACTTGTCTGACGTAAGAAAGATGACCATCTCTGATTATACTCCAGTTGCTACGGATCAAAATGACTCTCTCTCTCTCTCTCTCTCTCTCTCTCTCTTTATATATATATATATATATATATATATATATATATATATATATATATATATATATATATATATATATATATATATATATATATATATATATATATATATATATATATATATATATATATATATATATATATATATATATATATATATATATATATATATATATATATATTTCAGGTTAGCACTAACCTTGAAATCTTCCCTTCTATACGATATAGTGGTTGTATACGTGCGTATACATTATCTGTATATTGTACATGTATACATGTGTAAGGACTGTAAAGTAAGCTATAAAAACTAAACGAACTTTATCACTGTCCATATTGCAAAGGATAAAAATACTACCTTATTTTCCCTTCTTGATACAACCCTGAACCATATACCAACTCTGATCTCTGATGAATATATTCAACTAAAAGCTTGATTTAATTTTCATCATTAGTTTCTCCAGCTGTATATTTGGGAGATTCCCAGGAAGGATATTTAGTTATTCTCAAACCACACCGTTTCCTCCCACCCTCACACTGTAGATGTCTCCACCCACTAGAATAATACCTACCAGGGTTCTGCCACTGCTTAAAGTTGAGTTCACCATTAGGAAAGAGAAAATTTCGCGAATGTTTATCCATTCTGAGTGACACAAAAATTTAATTGCTTCGTCTTATCGTAGTGGCTAAAGGAATTCGTATATTTTCTTTTTTAGTATATGCATGTGGACATGCTTTCGTACATAAAATACAGATATCATGTACATACCTTCCATGGTAATTTCTTACAATATTTGTATTTGAATTTGTGAGTGCGTATATTTTTATACAACTTCTTTAGTACTGAAGTCACTTATTTTGAATACGCTTGCAGAAGCTATTACTTATGCAATCAGAACTATTACTTTTCATTTTGCTTTCATCAAGAAAAGTATCAACATGACTATTTACTCCAGCTGCTCATCCTCTCACCAATACATACCAGGATGTAGGCTGCCATTTATTATGTAGCTATCTGAAGACCACTTGTCGATGCTCTTTTTAAAATTATCCCAATCTGATATTGAAATATTTTTAACAACACAATTCATGAGGATTCACTCCATTCTTACTAGGGTCAGGACATCTAATCTAACCAAGTTCACCATCTTTTCCTCCAGCATCAACTTTCTTCATCAAGTCGCCTTGAGTAACGACCATCACTCTTTGTCGAGCTGTACTCCCCAAGAAATTGTTTCTTTCACTTTCCCTTTTATTCGATTTTGAACCACATGTATTTGTGCCGAAAAGGAGAAAAAATGTCTTGCTTGCGCACAGTTTTGGCTACGCAATCCTCAGACTAGAGCATTAGTAGTTTTCTCACGCCTCTATAGGGTTAGTGAGGTGACAAGTACTAATTCTTCACTCGCTCTTGATCTTTGAGCTACAGTAAAAATAATAATTCTCCATGCACTCTGCAGTCTTGAATTGTTATTCCAGTCCAATCACAATAAATTCTACAGTATTCAAAGATTTCTAAATAAAAGTGAAAATGTATATATATATATATATATATATATATATATATATATATATATATATATATATATATATATATATATATATATATATATATATATATATATATATATATATATATACACACACACACACACACACACACACACACACACATATATATATATATATATATATATATATATATATATATATATATATATATATATATATATATATATATATATATGGGTGTGTGTGTGTGTATTTGGTGTACGTGTGTGTGGAACAATTATGAAAGAGAAAGTTAAGCACTTGCAATTTATTTACAAGATCAAGAAACTGTAAAAGATCTCCAGAAGTAAAAACCTGAAGCTTCGATTCAATGTAATAAATGTCGCTCAGTGGTAAAATGACAGTCTGCTTTTATGAAATTCAGTCCTTGGGTGAGTGGATATTAATCTAACAGTTTGACTTCGTTTTGTAAAAAGGATTAAATATTTGATGGCTTCCGGGCGAAATACTCGTAAAGTTATTGAGACAAAGGTGATACAACTATTTGTTATGCTGACTTACAAACATAACATAAGTCGTGAAATTACTAATGTTAACGTATTTTTTCTATGTGAAGCCTCGTAGTATCAGAAAAAATCCACATAGAATATTCCAGAACTGTGGCGATAATTAGACTAGAGTCATGTGTGCATACAAAAATTGTCTAGAAGACTGGATAGGCTGATGTACTACTGTGACAGAGAAGGAAAGTTCAAACACATGTCTGGCATTCCTAATCTCTCCTTCTAATTTGACAAGCTATATGCACGAAAACTGTTCACTGTACAACTCATCAAACACAAAGCTGACCAGCTAATTAATCAGTGCTATCAATACCGCAACGTGTAATTTGAAAACAGCATAAATGTATTTTTGATTACCTAAGCGATTTTGCTAAGAAAATAATAAGATGAACAATTAGAATTAGAGAAATATTTGAGAAGGTAAATTGAGATTTATATGGTTGGGTTATGTTATGAGAAAAGATGATGAATGAATTAGAATGAGAGAGATCGGGCTGGAGGTTTCAGGGGACCCATGGAGACGTGGATCGACTGCATCAGGGAACGCCTGAGGAAAGAAGGCTTAACATGAGAGAGAAAAAGTGGACCCCGGCAAAAGGTGAAGACTGAAGAGAAGATTAAATGAAATTTTCGTAAGTCTCATGAAATATAACAGATGACATCCACTTTTTTTGAGAAGTTAACTCCTAAAAACAACATTAATGCCTTCGGAAGTAAAATGTTAAGAGACGTTATTCTCTAGTTTTTAACATTTATTGCTAACAGGTGATGAGAATTCAACTATAACGTCTATCCTAGAGAATAATAATAATAATAATAATAATAATAATAATAATAATAATAATAATAATAATAATAATAATAATAATAATAGTTTATTTTTCTATTTCGAACATCTCGTTTAAGGTGCCCATTTTTTCACATATCGAAAAGGTCTTTCAAAGGCACCACATACTTCTCAAGATATCCCTCAAATCGTATAGAAATACATTAAAGAAATAATGGATATATGACTCTCCTTTTTAGTCGGTTATGTCGTCTGATTCTCCTTTAGAGAAAGAAGTAAATCACGACGTTCATGGCTTGTGCGTATTAAAGCGATGATTAGATTTCTGTCGCAAGGCAGTATCATCACAAGAAATAAAAATTAATCCTTCAAATAATGTGAACTTATAATTGTTAATATCGTAAACTTGGGAACCAAAAATCAGTACCAGGTAAATGATACATTAAATAGAAACGTTAACTGGCCTAACAAGAATTTTAAAGAAAACTGCCTTCTTAAGCAGTCACAAAATATACCAATAACTCTAAATCGCATTTCGAGGAATTTCACAAAGTAGGCCCATTTGTGCTGATACGCTAGTTGCGAGTCCAGCGGTCATCTGCTTCGTTCGTGCAAGACTTTCGACGATCACTTTTCCTAGTGATATCCAGATTCGGAGTTCCAGCGTAATCTTGACGCCAATAAAACTTTTATTGTTACTGAGTCATAGTTTTCAAATTAGAACACTTCTTTAACTCTTTTTTAACCATAAGGTTAACCTTCCTTATAATATCATCTTTTACTAAATATATATATATATATATATATATATATATATATATATATATATATATATATATATATATATATATATATATATATATATATATATATATATACATATACATATACATACATACATACATACATACATACATACATACACACACACACACACACACACACACACACATATATATATATATATATATATATATATATATATATATATATATATATATATATATATATATATATATATATATATATTAAGTGTACGTATGTGTATTTACAGTTTACATAGTATCCTAAATAAGCAACAGGTACTTTGTACTACTCTGAACGTCACGTTTGAAATGATTAATCATCATTTATTTTACTTTTCAAATAGAAAATGAACTGGAAGTACAACACAGACAGAGTTGAAGATATGCCTTACAAAAATAATCTGTTCAGTTGAATATGGGACTCCAGTGATATTCTATCACCGTATATACGTATTCATACGTTCATACGTGTTCGTGACAGAGAGAGAGAGAGAGAGAGAGAGAGAGAGAGAGGGGGCGGGGGCGGTGGCGGTTAATACTGCTTTCAAAGGTCCAAATGTTTTGCTTCTATCCAGTATTGTGTAGTTTTCTATAATTGTTCCAATTTTCGAAGCGACTGAAATAGGATATTTCATGCTACTGAATTGTGCTGTTTATGCTAACTGAATAAATTATGTGCAAAGTTGCCCAGTAAACAATACCAGTAGCATTACCTTTCATTTCCATAGTCAAAAGCACTAAAATTTATGAATGCACTGTAGATTAAAATGTTATTTTGCACATTGTGATTTATTCTAACTCCGTGCATGAAAGAGCGAAGGTTTCCATGAAACTTATTTTGGCTGCTACAGCCCAAACTATCAAGCAACCTTTCACTAGCAATGCCGCTGAGCCAACCATTGTTTTTTTCCATTTATAATTTCGAGAGCGAACATTTTCGTCTGATCTCGATTTTTCTTATTTTTACACTCGGTTTTCGTTTCTAGCATGGCATTCATTTCACTTTGCACTTCATACTTACTCTGCATGTATACAACTGTTTTGCTAATAGTGTAGTAAGGTGGAAATAACAATCGGATTATTTGTCCCTTTTCTAATTTTGGTTGTGAGATTTGCTTATGCGACTATCTGACTTCCCAACTTGACGCCTGTTATTGACAGTAGGGGAAAAACAAATAAATATTGCAGCGCTGGGATCATAAAAATGCATAAGATGTCTGGAAGTTTCCCGAACTATCTGAGATATTTTCCCCCGAAACGGGAAACACTTTCAAGTTTGTGCCGAGTCTTCACATTCCCTTCCTCTTCAGGCAATAGCATCTGTTGAAGTGATTGACTGACTGGATGTTTTCCTCATGACTGGATTCGCAACGTCTGGTCTTTTTACCTTCTTTTGTCTACCTTAAAGATATTTCATAGATGATAATTAAGTAATGACAGCTTCGTCTCATCCAAGGGCTGACACATAAATTCGCCGACATTTCTTTTCAGGGAAATGATTCTGTAATGAAAGGACCATTAATAAAAGCTACGACATAACAGCTATGACGGCGAATATGGACTTCATGATGTAACTGTCAACTTTTGGAAGTTTCAAGGTTCTACGGAAAACAGATCCAAGGAAAAATGTACGTAGAATGAATCTTAGACTGTTGAGAATATAATGTATTATAGTCACTGGTTCATTCTACAGATGTTCTGAAAAAGAGAAGAATTATTACCAGAATAGCTAACAGAGGTACATTAAATATTCGGTGAAATCTTTAAGCTGCTTCCTTTGCTTCTCAAAATGAACCTGCATGACGGGAAACCGGCAACAGTCGTAGAAGTTTTCCCTTTTTTTAATTTTCTGTAAAAGAAAACTATTGAGATTGCTATTTGCCTGTCCGTCCGCTTTTTTCCTGCCCGGTCTCAGATCTTAAAAACTACTGATGCTAGATGGTTGTAAGTTGGTATGTTGTTCATCCACCCTCCAATCATTAAAACATACCAAATTGCAGCCCTCTAGCCTCAGGAGTTTTTATATTATTTAAGGATAAGGTTAGCCATGATCGTTTCTGACATCGCTATTGGTGCCAACAATACAGGACACCACCGGGTTCTGGCTGAAAGTTTCATGGGCCGCTGCTGAGAGTTTCATGGGCCGTGGCTGAGGGTTTTATACATTATACACTGTACAGAAAACTCGATTGCGCCGATGAAATTTCGGCGCATTTTTTACTTGTTTATGTTAGTGATGAGCAAGGAAATAACCATAATCAGCAAATATGTTCCACGTAACGAGTAAACACGAGAATGTAATGATAACTACATTACGTTTGAAATTCAAAGCTTTATCAGTTACAAAAATTAATTACTGAATCTAGCTGACAGTACTTTCAGTTTCCTCTCCAAATGGGCCAAAATCTGACAAACATGTGATTCCTATAGTCAATAAATTAGCTATATCATATAGTAACACATGTTATCATATTATGAGAGAATTCTGTGTATATATATATATATGTATGTATATGTATATGTATATATATATATATATATATATATATATATATATATATATATATATATATATATATATATATATATATATATATATATATATATATATATATATATATATATATATATATATATATATATATATATATATATATATATATATATGAACTTACAGCCATATATATATATAATATATATCTTTCAAGAAAAGAGTGAAACAAGGAAATCTGCTTCAATATATATATTTATATATATATATATATTATATATAATCATATTTGTAAAAGCAAATATATAAATATATATACAACACCTTAAAAACATAACAAACATCTATATCTCGAACTTCTCGCTGCTGGGAAGATTGGGTATATATGATATATATATATCTAAGCGATGTCAGGCAGGGCATATCGAGACCATATAAAAGTCCTTCAAAAGAAGGCATCATATATACAAACATATATAAGCACGTAAAAAAAAAAAAAAAAAAAAAAAAAAAAAAGATATATATATATATATATATATATATATATATATATATATATATATATATATATATATTTATTTTTTATAATTTCACACGATTCTTCGTCTTTCAATACTTGGATACTAATTTAACTTTTATTTCTCATTTCTTTGTCCATTGTCCTCTATTGCAGGTAGCTCGATGCCAACATGAATGTTTTCACGTTTGCATTTATCAGTGTATGACTTGTTTAATACTTATAGTTTTATCATTATTTCCTCTATTCTTCCATTCCTCGTTTTCGTACACAGCCGTTCCCTTCGGTGAAATTGATCTCATAGGAAAGTGATTCTAACCTTGAGATGAGAGCAAACGATATTTGCGTATCCAAGGAGGCTAGCAAATAAAACAAATATTGGCAATGACTTTTCTTTCTTTTTCTCTATATATCTTTAGATGAAATTTCAGGAGCTATAAGATTTTCCAATAAGGTTCGTCGGCCTCGGAGATTGGAAGCTGTTTGGTGACGTGATAGGACCAATTACTTCCGATGCCCCCAGGTACAGAGGTAAACAAGATTTCGCTGATTGATTCCAATATATAATCTCTCTCTCTCTCTCTCTCTCTCTCTCTCTCTCTCTCTCTCTCTCTCTCTCTCTCTCTCTTTCTTAGACATTTCAACGAGTTCCCTGATATATTTTCATGCTCTGCCGATTCTGAATTAAGGTGCTCATTCTTCCCGTTCTTTCGTCTTATGGTGTATTCTGTTGCCAGTATCATAAGATGAAATACAAGTTTTAACTGTTGTTGTAAAAAAAGTTGCGTAATTTCGAAATAATATGAAATAATTCTCTGACAATATATCTAAAGGTGAATATACGCACATTTGTACACTCAAATGCATACACACACACGCACACGCACACACACACACATACAAACACACACACACACACACACACACACACACACACACACACACACACATATATATATATATATATATATATATATATATATATATATATATATATATATATATTTATCTATTTATTTATAAATATATATATATTTTTTTTTTTTCTTATGAGTGTGGTTGCATTTTGCAATCTTACCTTGGGTGGGATGCTTCTGACTGGAGGACCAAACCAAGTAATACAAAAGGAAAGGGTTATTTAATTCAGAATTCAATAAGGGAAGGACTCAGAAGAATAAGTTACAAGTTAAAATTAACAACAGACAAAATTAAGAGCGCCAAGCAGTTAATACTGAAACACATATACATCCTCTATAAAGCTTGATTGATGGACGTTGGGGCACAGGAGGAATCAGATGTTCTACAGTGTTCGCACAATCCTTCTTATTCCTTAAGCGAAGCAACTTGGGTGTAGGATAGAATGGCTCTCAGACCAGTGAGACCTTCTACACATGGAACTTAGATGATAAGGTGCACGGCCAGAGAAAAGAGATCCAGCGATAGCTCAGAGGTCACACTCCTTGGCGTGCTACTGGGTTAGTCGACTGACTGCTTCTGTTGCCCGACACTGGTGTCAGCTCTGAATAGCTTTTCTTCGCACCGGGCTTTCATAGCCCCAAACAATTCAGGTGTCTGAGGAAGGCGGTTCCTTTTAATTCCGGCTTCGGTAATTTTCGCATTCCTGTTAATTCTGGCTTCTGGCATTTTCACGTTTCAGCCTGGGAACACAGATCCTGTGTGGGAAGAAGAGGGAATGGCCAAAGAGCAAGTGTCTTGAGACAAACAGCTTTAGATTAGTGCTTTGCATAGGCTTTAGTGAGGGAATGTGGTAGACCTCAACTCATTTAATGAGCAAAATTTAATTAACAGTAAGTGTCTTAAGGAGCTCCCTGATTTTGGGTATCATTTCCCTGAGTTTGAGCATGAAGGCTTGCCAAAAGTGAATACTTGTAGAATATATATATATATATATATATATATATATATATATATATATATATATATATATATATATATATATATATATATATATACATATACACACATACATATATATATATATATATATATATATATATATATATATATATATATATATATATATATATATATATATATATATATATATATATATATATATATATATATATATATATATATATGTGTGTGTGTGTGTGTGTGTGTGTGTGTGTGTGTGTGTGTGTGTAATTATTATGTGTGTGTGAACCATTTTACTTTAGAAGGGAAGGCACCCAAATGGGGTTGATTTTGTTAGCCTTACGACCTTTTATTTACCCTGGCAGAGGTTGGAGGATTATTGAGGAAATCCTAAGTGATCTAATATATATCAGTAAATAGGTTATTGTTTAATTCATGGATCAAATAGGACGCAGCCTATGCAGGAAGGTTCCACATCAACTGCTTGATTTATCTACACCGTAAATTTAAAAAGGAGTACTTGCTCCTCTGCCACATCTAAAATGCAGTGGGCCACTTACCTCTATATACTGTATACGCTCTCTTGCTTTCTTCCTATCAGTACTTGCCTTACCAAACCAGCACTTTCTGTCTCCCTCTCCTAATTCTCCCTCAAACATTAGAATAAGTATTCTATACATCATATTGCACATATTGTACTCTTAACAACTTACAGGTGATTTCTCTTATTTACATTTTGCATCAACGTCTTTAGCTTCACACATGGGAGATAGCTCATCATTTACATCCCAGCTTTCACTCAAAGACATTTGTACTTCACCAATCCATTTGCATCAATCCTACTACCTGATTTAAATTTACCGTCTGTTTTCACCCTATTACCTCGATGACAATCCCTTTTAGATAACACGAGATTAAACTGCTTACATTTTAATATCTTCTATACTCAGGTTCAATGGGCCACGTCCCTGGTATTAGGTTTTCTCTTGTCACATAGATTTTCATTTTATTTCACTTGATATTGTTACCATCAGCAAATATCAACACTTCACATACATTCACGGGGTCTGTCTTTCCAGAAAATATGTTCCTACGCCTCCACTCTTTCCACAACTTCTCATCTTTCCGTGAATAAGAATTTTAAACAACCATAACTTACCACAGTTTTAAGTCATATTATTCAATCTCACATATCCTCATGCCAAGAAAAGAACCGGTTTCATCATAAGTGTCAATTAGTATAAAAAATTACCTTTTAAACAATAAACCTCTAGCACCCTCAACAAATCATCGGTATTAATTAAATCATAAGTCCTCAATAAGTTCCTTGTTCACAGAATTTTCATGCACCTGTATCCAACAAGCGCATGATCTACAAATTTACCCCCTGCTCAACTTTTGCCTAAAGCTACAATGCTCTTCCTCCACCAGTTTGTATATCTTCCATCTACGTTTTCAAATCAAAAATAGATTTAGGACACTCCCATTTATATATATATATATATATATATATATATATATATATATATATATATATATATATATATATATATATATATATATATATATATAGATAGATAGATAGATAGATAGATAAACATAAAGGCAAATGCCACGGAGGAAAATTTAAACAACAGAGTGGTCTCCAGGCCTTTCAACACACTGTCCTTTACTAGCAGACTGAAGAGAAATATAAAAGTAATAACTTTACAAGAAAGCTTGTATAATTGACAGATGACATACAGATATCCCAGAGGATGGGGATTATAAAGGAACAGATGCAGCTGGAATCCAGCACAGTTGAGGAATTAGTGGACATACCAAAAAAAAGTTAAATCTTTGAGAGATTTTACAAAAGATTAGGCCTAACTGGATCAAGAGCAGAGAGGAGTCAATTTAAGGATTATAATGGGAAAAGACTGACCACCAAAAAGTCCTTAGAATGATTAAGTTAATTACATTTTTATAAAAGTACAACACTCAATATATTCTCCTTTTGGTAAACAATAACAATATAAGGTAACTAATTAGTAATTAAGTCAGTGGTTTTATCTTTAAGAAGATTCTTTAACATTTTACTAATAATACATTCCAGAACTAAGATTGAAATTACAGCTGGAAGTAAGCTGTATAACTGCAGATTCTAAATGATTTTGTGAGGAGAAATCTTTCGATCTGGCAATCACTGAACTGTCAGCCCATCTGATCCTGTGGGAGTTTTCACTCAGATGAAAGAATATTATATTAGGCGTTTGCCCAGGTTTGACAGAATACTTATGCTGTTTAATTTTCACTCCTAAATCCTCACTAGATTGACCTATATAAAAAGAAGAGCAGTCCTTTGTTTCAATTTTCTTCCTTGCCATTTGACTTTATTTATACATTCATCACGTTCCATATCTTAGTGATTCAGTTATACATACATACATGTAGATAAATGTATATATATATATATATATATATATATATATATATATATATATATATATATATATATATATATATATATATATATATATATATATATATATATATATATAGCTGGAATTTGTTGAGAGCATTGGTTTACATCCTAAATGGGTAAGAACAATAAATGAAAATTTAAGAAATTTAGACAAGATGAGGGTAACTTACGTGAAAAGATGTAACAGACTGGTTTGAAGTAGTTTTGTATCGTGCAGAGAACTGATGGGTATAGGGCTTCAAGGTGTTTAATTTGGAAGCTTTGGGATAATGGAACCAAGGCATACAGAGTAATTGCTGGTTTTAGGAGGTGTATGACTTTCGAACTTGGGTTGTTCTAAAATTCTGAAAAATTAGGGATCGTATAGAAAACAGAGGTATGTAACACAATGTATTCTGGGTTGGATATGATTGTGAAAAGCTTTCTTATAAGATGTGTGAGGTAGGTGAATCTTCAAAATGAAATAATGATGCACTATGAAATTTCAAGGAGCTGGAAGCCTTTAAAGGAATGAACTCCTTTATCAACAGAAATAACATTTAGAAAAGTTTTTTAGTACAGGGAAAAAGAAAGAACGAGTTTAATGATGCAAGATGAGTAGGCATAATGTATATTTTGATACTTGCAGAAGAGAAGTTAGAGACTTCAGGGAGAGAACTTAAAGGATGGCAAATGGAAATTTTTCAAGCGTTGATGGAGCCTATATTACCCTGTGGCGATAGTACGCGAAATATAAGAAATTATAACAGCATAATAGGCTATGGAGGGGTCATGTAGGGGTTAGATTAAGGAAGTATAACAGATTACTGAAGTAAAATTAGGGGACTAATGTTGTCCATTTAGAAAATGACAATCCTTTATGAATCTGTTTTTTTTTCATATTAAATAGTTGTGTGAAGAATGAGTAATTTGGTGGCGTAGCGTATGAATCATATAAAGTCCTAAAGAAGGTCAAAGGTGTACCTGACTGCAAGTAATTGTTATGTTGGTTGCCAGAGATGTACGGGGTAGAAAGTAATTTTTGAGAGCGAGCAGATTTTTTTTTTTTTTTTTTTTTGGCGGTTGAAGTGAGGCAATCGATAGGATACGTAGGAGAGAGTCGGTGGATTGGTTTAAACTAAGATTCAGAAAAGGATGCAGTTTATTCCTTTGGCTTTCTTGTATTTTAATTTTTCACATGACGGAATAATAAAAGAAGTTCAGAGAAACAACAAGAATATATATATATATATATATATATATATATATATATATATATATATATATATATATATATATATATATATATATATATATATATATATATATATATATATATATATATATATATATATATATATATATATATATATATATATATATGTGTGTGTGTGTGTTTGTGTTTGTGTATATAGTACAGTACAGAGCTATACCATAGTTATTTTTCATTTTCAAGAGTTTAGTCGAGACATGGGTACTTATTTCTTAATTTTTTTTATTCTCCAACAGAAGAAAAGCTATTTCGTACTCTGCTCCTGATGCCAAGGCTACCGAGCGAGTGTGAGCGATTCTCGTAAACAACAAAACTTATCGCATCTCAGGCAACCTCCCACTAACTCATCAGAATTTAATTATAATGATTTAACGCGCTAACGAATCTTGCGTATGACTTTGTTGTTTCCAGATACATGAACGCTAATCAGTCTCCGCTACGAGTTTCTGTCGTGCCTGACGGATAACTTACAAAATGATTTCTGCCCTATTTTCTTTTGTATATATTATGAATATGAGAGTGCCTATTCAACATACTCTTTAATACGTATATACTTCCAATGTCCAACACACATGTGCTGTACATGCGCACACCTACCTGTCGACATCATGTACTCTTTCTTGGTGGTCTTCCATGCTGGTAGTGGCCAGATCTATAGTAGCATCAGTGCGGTGCTTAACTTAATAGTGTGGCGAACCTATTAATACCAACTTGCGCTTATACATACATACTGGCAGTATATATTTGTGTAAAATACTATATCTTAGTTTAACTAGACCACTGAGCTGATTAATAGCTCTCCTAGGGCTGGCCCGAAGGATTAGACTTATTTTACGTGGCTAAGAAACAATTGGTTACCTAGCAACGGGACCTACAGTTTATTGTGGAATCCGAACCACATTATGACGAGAAATGAATTTCTATCACCAGAAATAAATTCCTCTAATTCTTCACTGATCGGACGGAGACTTGAAAGCTGGACCAACAGAGTGCTAACCGATAGCTCTAGCCACCCCACCAAAGAAGAACTTATATGTGTAAGATTGGAGTACGTTTTGTGAACATCTCTATGATGAAGATGAGGACGAAGATAAAAATTAATATTTTTATTCGAAATACTTTTGATGACGGTAAAATAAACTTTTGAACTTATCTCTGGTATACTTTTATAATTGTTCAAACTCACTTTACTGTTTTGCTCAAACAAAAAGACATAGCGCCCATTTAGATCCAGACAAAAATATTATAGTGGCATTTGCGACTGATTTTATTTTTATTCACGTCAGACTCCTTCTATCATGTAACCACAATAACTTCAATACCCTCTTTGCTTCACGAATTCTTCACACTTTTTGGATAAGTTTGTCACTACAAAGCCACAGATCCAAATACAAGGATATGGAGTTATTCTGAGGGTCCGTAGCAAGATTTGAACCCTCACCCAGAGTATCAGAACAGGGTCGCACCACTTAATATAACACCCAGTTCTCTATACTTTGGTAATAACAAACATCCAAGGGAAATGATAAGTGATAAGAGCTTTGTCACGGATGAGTTTCGAACCGTTGCCTGGTTTAGAAGCTGCGGAAGTACAATGACCTTGACCACTGAAGTCATGGCGCAGTGGTCAAAGCGGCGGTATTTACGTTGCTTCCAAACCAGGCATCGGTTCGAATCCCACTGGTGAGGAAGCACTTCTTATCGCTTATAATTCCCCATGGGCGTAAATTATTCCAGAGTGTGGTGATTTGGATATTAAACGAAATTTTTGCCTTAATATTTGTAAATATAAAAAATGTCACTATGTAAGCGACAAAAACTCATATAAATGTTTACGTGTCATCATGTGTATTTGCTGCTTTTGCGTCAGTGCGTATGAAATCGTATTTTTTTGAAAACAATAGTAATGAAAAAATAAAATTTACGAATAATAGCAAGTAAAACATCAAACTGAGACGAACGTAATGGAACTTTCAAAGGAAAGATTAACTAATAACTTTTCTTTCGAAATGACATTTGGGAAAATTGGCTGTAAATTTTCCTGTCGCGGAAGAATCCGGCCTATCTAATTTCAGCTGACACGAATGTATTTCTGAGGACATCATCCAAATGATATACTCAAGGACTAATCTTTCCTCTTCCTTTTTGCAGTTTTTTGTGATCTCTGCATTAACAGCAATAATTTTCGTTAACTAATGGAATTGGTATTTAAGTTACAGTAGTTTGAACAGACCTTGTACCTATGCATTTTATCTACTATGAAGTATGACTTCAGAATTTCTTATATATATTTATATATATATATATATATATATATATATATATATATATATATATATATATACATACATATACATACATACATACATACATACATACATACATACATACATACATACATACAGAAAAAAAATGACACAGCAGAACTTCTACCTGTCATTTTCCTGTGGTATTCTGCTTATACACACACACACACACGCACACACACACACACACACACACACACACACACACACACACACATATATATATATATATATATATATATATATATATATATATATATATATATATATATATATATATATATATATATATATATATACCTATTCTTAACATGATAATAAGAGTTATTAGCTGTCACATGCAACATTACGACTCCGTATACCTGTAGTCTTCATGAAATGGCAGGAAAAAAAGTTAAGTATACCTTAGTTTAACCAGACCATGAGTTGATGAACAGCTCTCCTAGGGCTGGCCCGAAGGATTAGACTTATTTTACGTGGCTAAGAACCAATTGGTTACCTAGCAACGGGACCTACAGCTTATTGTGGAATCCGAACTACGTTATAACGAGAAATGAATTTCTATAACCAGAAATAAATTCCTTTAATTCTTCATTGGCCGGTCAGAGACTCGAACTCTGGCCTAGCAGAGTGCTAGCCGAGAACTCCACCGACTCAGAGGAGGCCTATTTTCATCATTCTAATTTTACTCAAATCAGTATGCCCTATTCACTGTATTTAATCTCTCTTGCAAAACAATAAGAAAACTTAAACTACTGGATAAAACATTTGGAGCATAGGCAAACAGCAAATCCATAACATTTCATTACGAAGGATTCTGGTAGCTGATTGTAGAAATATATTTCCTTTACCTTCGAGTTTCTGACATCAAAGAAACAAAATTGAATAAAAATTGAAATTTGTCAAGTCTTATTATTACAAAGATGGAAAAACTCACCCAATGTTTAAGTATGGTACAAAATGATTAATCATCTTGCAATGTCTCCACTAATGGCACGGACAAAGGGTCTACAAACTCCACCTGGCTGTTGGATATAATAGGTCATCAAGTGATATCATCCAGCAACTGTTCAGTGAACATTTTATACTTAAAATAACGCATGTCAAGTATGTACCAAACAGCTTTTTGTACAGATTATTTTACAGATTTTTTCCGCACTTCTGTAAATGCTATTTCACTGCTCATAGTGCTGAGCACGGTTATAAATCTGACCT
Organism: Macrobrachium rosenbergii; assembly: GCF_040412425.1. NCBI lineage: Eukaryota > Metazoa > Arthropoda > Malacostraca > Decapoda > Palaemonidae > Macrobrachium > Macrobrachium rosenbergii. Next base: position 63,316,443 of record NC_089781.1, on the reverse strand, counting down.
CTTATATTTACATTCCAAACAGAAATGCTAATATAGAAACATCCATAAAAATAGCATACTAAATGACTTAACATACTAATTCAAATGAAGCTTGTTATTCATACAGCACAGTATGACTGATCTATTGTTTGACTGCTGAAGGGCAAAGGTGTAATTTACATGTTGTCAATTGTCATTAGGGTTTCTCATTTCCTAACAATAAAACTTGTTCAGTTTTCAAAAAATCTGTAAGTTTATAGTGTTAAATAGAAGTGAAGTCCACATTTTATAACCCATCATCTGTCATCTGTGGAAGAATATTTTCCTTTTAAAAGACCCAGATCCAACCTAAGCAAACTACTAAAAACTTAGTGAACCAGAGCTGTTAATCTCTGCTACAATAAAACAGATTTTTCGCTCTCTGTAACATATTCCTATTTTCAATGAGCGTATTTTTTTTTTTTTTGTCTCGGAACAATATATTGTTACAATTGTAAACGTTGGTCACCTCTGTTCACATATATACATTGGTTGCTATTTCCATCAAAAGGTTTAGTTTTATCTCTTTCTCCAGCTGTAGACTTCCAGGAATCACAGCAGCTTACAAGCCATAG
>NC_089781.1:63305850-63310850 GCF_040412425.1 Macrobrachium rosenbergii | reverse complement strand
TTTTTCTAAACGACGGGAATACTATTCCTTACTGTGTATGATTACATTAGCAAAAGGTGCGAATTGTCGTGTTGTGTAGGTGTGAGCACTTCGATGACCGAGGTGCAGTAGTTGCCATTTCTTAATTTAATCCTTATTTGCATCATATACATTTACCCTCCATACATGTAAAAAATACCAAAGGTACTGTTCTACATTCCTGTAAAGTTTCAATCTAGAATTCTCAGTCATTATCTTCCAGTCAATCAGTACCAAGCAACATGAAAAGAAACTCATCTTTCGTATACACTGAAGTACTTTGCCAATTTGAATGATAATTAATTCCAACTGTCAACTTCTAGAGTATCCAAGCATGATATTTTGATTATTCCGAACCTCATTCAAACTGGCTTTATAACGAAATACGTCACCGTAACGTCACGAATCAGTCGCTACAGCGAATTCTGATGGTAAAAACGAAGAAGAAACTAACAAATTAATGAGGAAATTTCGCATTTGTCAGGCTACCATAGTCTGAGGGTTTGCAGTGGGAGGAATTTAATGACATCACCAGAAAACTTGCAGCTTTCCACCCAAGCTACTCGTCACTCCCAGAAAGTTACTGAAGAAAAGGTGGACTAAAAACGAAAATTTCATTTGTTTTGCCTGTGTTTGTATGTCTATCACTGGGTAAGGGTTTGATTTTGAGTTATAAATCTTCCTGGGGTGACATAGAGGCTGTGTGCAAAATTTTTCTGGGTCTGTCAAGCTGTTTAGATTTCTATTGTGGTCAAATATACAAACATTCACAAACATATATACCACTATATATATATATATATCAAGTTTGTATATATATATATATATATATATATTATATATATATATTTTCATAAAATATATACTGTATATATGACTCCGATTTTGTTGAATCAGTATATATAAAAGAACATAATTAAATGTCGCTATATACAACGTCACACTTCTAAATTATGGTGTTTCAAAATTATAGCTTCCCACACGTGTTCGCATAAAAGAAAATTGGTATGGACAAAAACAAAAGTAATTCAGATAGGTATTATGTAAGTTTATCTCCCACAGTCTTTAATATTTTGTGTGGCATCCATCTGCCCGTACCACAGCCTGCATTCTTGAGGGTATGATTTCAGCAAATTGCAAAAAGCTGAGACTCAAACTCCATTTCCCTGAGCACTTTGGTCACCTCTAGAAGATCGCAGGTCGTCGAAAGGCATTTTTCATCATACTTCACTGTGTGCACTTCAACACGATCCTTTAAGATACTACCAATGTTTTTACATACATTAAGGTCAGGGAGCTACCTGAAATTCACTTGATGAGAAAAATCAATACCACTGTTTCGAAATTTCCTGTGTCTGAAGAGCCTTGAAACATGGTGTCTTATCATGCAAAAATGTGACTTCTTCAACAGATAACACATTTTCAGGATCTTTGAGGAAAGGAAATACTCCACCAGTACACAGTTCCTCTGAAGTATTCACCATTCCATGACTGTCCTCTTTCTTTGATGATCAACATTAACTGTTTGGCTGTGAAATAGAGAAAATTTCCAAACATTCAGGAAATTTCACAACTTGGCAATGGCGCTCTCATCGCTGATATCATCCAACCGTTTGCAGCCCAAATGATGTCATTTTTATTATTTGGCTTCATGACTTGTGTAAATGAAGAATTCATCTGATGGCAACATAGAAAAGTCAGCTTCATCCCAATCTTTTTAAGAAACGAACCACAAAACCATGCAATCTTCTCTCTGTTGCTGAGTGATGTTGGGCTTGCTGATAACATGAAATTACATTGCTTGATACAGATTTTTTCAACTCAAGATATACAGCACTATAATTTCTCTCTTTCCTTTTTGTTTCTAGTTCAAGCGCCAATTTATGTAAAATTTCTGACATCTACCCAATGCCTCAGCTATGATGTCTTTTGACTCCTGAGAAAGGACTTCAGGCCTTCCAAGATTCTCACTCTTTTTTATGACAGTCATTTGGATTTTTGTTCAGCTTCTTTTAACAAACGATTCATCTCTTTTTCAATGTCTTTAGCTATCCAGGAACGTGAAATGAAGAATGTGCCAGCATCCCTGGCCTCTCTGAAGGTTATGGCCTGGATAAGGTTAATCCATTTGATATCCTCTGAGTTGTTAGCCATGGCTGTATCTAACTCCGTCACTCAGTCTGAAAATATAAGAAATGTGAAATGAAAAATAGCATAATAGAAACTTAAAATAATGTACTTGGAGATAGGCTATAGCTGAAAACTTCATGACTTTCCATATGTTCTGTGGAGCAGGGGCCCTCTGATTTCGAAACATCCGGTATATATATTTCTCACATGTACTGATTGTACAATATACCTTGGGAGTACCTTAAGCACAGAATGAACTATATTTGATAAATGCACCTTCCCAGAGCAGGAACTAAACCATCTTGGGATGTTGCTAAGCAGTAACGTATCCACTTGGACATCAATAAAAAAAAGAATTAATTCTGGTTCTTTTATGCATATGCATATTCTTATAAAATTCTGGTTCTGCACTTATAATCGAAATTAACTCATCTCTTCCACGTGGGTTTATGTACTTGACATTTTTATACTTTAAAATATTAACCAAAATAATCGTATAATATCCAGTCCATTATTCACTCGGAATAATTGGCTCCCATAAGGACTTATACATAATAAGTGGACCTTCTTTTACCTAGGGTTAAAACTTTTACCATTTTGTGATAACACATGGATGGCATTGACTTATCCACTCGGTCTTTATGAGACAACAGATTTATTTTTAATTTCTTATACATTTCCAGCCTAGAGAGCTTGATAAAGCTGCATTTGGTGGAACAAAAGGGAAGTGAAATTGCAAGATGTTCAGGGTTGGGAAGGATAAAGAGTAACTATGTTTGTTTAATATAAAAGTGTATATAGCTAGTGAAAGGAAAGTCCTGGTAAGGAGAGGAAGACTTGGGGTTATGTGTAAGAGGGTAAGATAGTTTTTGGGATGATCTGAATTTGCGATTGGCTGAATATGGAGGCTAGGAAATGGTGGATGCGCTAGATGGTTTAAATTCAAAGATACGTGGCAGATAAAGATGCGACAATTCTGGTAGTATAGTAAGGGAAGGAAGGTAGCAGGGTGCGAAACAAAGATTACGAAGAGACTTGGGGCGTCTTTGAATGGCAAGATTGGAATGTATGAAGTAATTATTGAACTAACTTTCTTTTACGGAAGTGAAGTATGAGTGTTAACTTACCATGAATCAAAAGCGGAATAAAGATGAAACTATAGACAATAATGTTTTTTAATATAGGTGTCTTGAGAGAACTAGAAAAGCTGAGACATTTAAAGCACATAGAAGTGGTAAAAAAATAGTGTGGTTCTGTGCAAAGAGAGCATTATTCGAAAGCGGTAGGGGGATGAAGGCGAGTTAGACTTACAAAGTCTTGGACAAATGTCTTGGAGGAAGTTTTTCAAAGGAAGCGCAATTGCGATCTCAACTCTGGGTCACTGCAGTGGGTACAGTCACTCGTAAGTAAATGAATTCCGAGGTATTACCAATTTTCGAGACCTTTTAGGTCATATTGGCATTTGAGGAAAACAGTTTAATCTCGAAAAGTCTTGGAAATTATTATTTACAAGTTGGAAAATAATTGGGGATCTCTACAAAATCACACACATCATACTATGTAAACTGATGATTATTTTATTTTTTTAAACTATGTTGTCATTCGGAAGCGAATATGAAAATGTAAAGCGGAAAAATTTGATTGTCGATTAGGCAGCAGCTGCGCCAAAAGTTTCATCATATGGGTATATGTACTTTCAATGATAATCCTTTTTGTTTCGAGCGTTCGTTGGCTGATAATATAACTTTACTGCAGATTAAGTGTTATATTCTGCTTTTACTGATTTATGTACTCTTTTACCCTCATTCACATTATCATAACAAGGGAGCTTAGTGTTAGTTCAATTTTACGATAATATAACTTCCATAACAACTCCGGTTGTTTTTCCCATTACAAGTGTTATATCTGCATCTTTCAAATTTATTTAGATTTTACTGGGATATTTATGTAGAAAATATTATAAAAATGTTCACATTTAACTATATATATAAATACAATAACAATATATCCCGGTATATATATCGCATATATATATATAATACTGCAAGAATAGCTAGTAAAATGCTAATGTTATAGATATATACTATATATATATATATATATATATATATATATATATATATATATATATATATATATATATATATATATATATATATAATATATATATATGTTACCGATATATAAAATATTACCGTCACCCGTTATATTGTACACTAACCATTCATATTTTCCTTACTAACAGTTTATTTCAAGAAAAACCGAGGATCTAAAGAGAGGTCTTCTGTTATAATTATTTTGTGATAAATAGTCTTTTGATGTACTAATGCATGTCAAGAACAATTGTATTTTCTTAGTGATAAAATTATGTTCATATTGCTTCAAATATATATATTTCAATATATACAAAAAAATATATATACTGATATATATATATTTATATATATATATATATATATACATTGGGATAACTATATACATATAAAAATATACATATATATATATATATATATATATATATATATATATATATATATATATATATATATATATATATATATATATATATATATATATATATATATATATATATATATATATATATATGATATATATATATATATAATACTTCATATATAAGAATAATAGATTGCGGTATCTTTTGTTGCCTGGATAACAGTTTGGTGGTTTTAATGCCGAAGTTTCATTGATTCTCTTAAGTCGTTTCTCAAGGCTATAAAATTTAATTTACGAACATTAATAACTCAAAATAATTCATGATGATATGCCATGGCAACAGCTCTTTGTGAAGTGAAAACATTTAAAAACTAGACAACACATTCAAAGACAAA
>NC_089781.1:63295850-63298350 GCF_040412425.1 Macrobrachium rosenbergii | reverse complement strand
CTCATTCTTGGATTCGTCATTACAATAATAAGTGTTTTAAAGGCTTTTGTTTTCTGGTAGCATTCGTAGATCTAAATATTTCACTCTTCTTACGGTTTTTAAACATTCATTCTTTAGTTTTTCGCCTAAAAGCTCTTTTCATTACTCATGCAGGATTATTGTAGTTCCCTCTCGCAGACGGACAAATCTAAATATGCTACTCCAGTCTAAGACCCTAAAAATAAGACTCGTCTTTCATATACAATTGTTGCTCATAAAACTTCTACGAGAAAATATTCTCCATTATAACGATTTTACCCATTACGATAGCCACATTATTATTATTATTATTATTATTATTATTATTATTATTATTATTATTATTATTATTATTATTATTATTATTAAAGGTAAATACCCAAGCTTCGTACACAAGCAAACCCATGTCACAAATTCTCACAAAAAAATTGTTTGCGTAATATTATTGAACAGCTCCAGGCAAGTACTGTACACGAAGTGGGGAAGAGCAACTTGGGAATTGCACTTTACCAAGTAAAGTATAACATTAGTGTTATTACTTTCCATGGCGGGTTACTATTGTTAGAACTCCAAATACGGCGTAAGTTGTATAACTTTTTTTTTTAAGATATTGTTTGTGAAATGTATCTTGGTAAGCAACAAGGCCAAGTCGTTGTAAGAAAACAGTCTCAGTTTTTATTGCATAGAACATTTTGCAGAGGAGAAATAGTTAGTCACATAATGTCTTACTAATGTAATTGTCTGTATGTCAATAAGTAGAAGAAAATAAATTTGCATATATTATAAGAATAGGTAAAACATAATTAAATTTCGCCTATTTGTCCACAAAACTATATACTAATCATTAAGAAAACGTTTGTCTAAACAGTGAAATTGAGCAACACTCGAATGATCACCATGAAATTCCAGAGTCGTAGGCACAGAAACCTCTTGACCATGACAAAATACTTATGAAAAACTGAGTGGCAGTACATTCTAGAGCAAAATACATAAAGGAAAAAAATATGAAATACATGTACATAAAAACACTCTCATACAAACATACAAACACACACACATACACACACGCACGCACACACACACACACACACACACACACACACACACACACACACACACACACACACACACACACATACATATATATATATATATATATATATATATATATATATATATATATATATATATATATATATATATATATATATTTGTGTGTGTGTGTTTGGTGGATGTGTGCGTGTGTGTGCTTGCAATGGACGCGTGTTTATGTATTGATATATTTATAGTTCAGGAACACTAAAAATATCCATCGGAATGAAGTCTTTTGGGACTCAAGCTGTCTGCAGAATGTCTTATGTTAACTTTTTTTATTGCAAGTGGCAAGCATGAAAATCAACACAAGTTTATAATTACCAGGTGAAGTTGGCTGTAAACATCCCTCCGTGCGTGGAAAAGTTTGGGATTATTTTATTTTCATATGAATTCACTGTTATTTCGTGATGTTTGACAGTTACGACTTCTTATTCAAACATGAGACTCTGTGCTGAAACTTTGATCCGTCATGTAACTAAAGACCCGAATGTTTGATCTCAATTTACATAGATACGAGCGTGATTTTAATGTAGTATAAAGAATTTTTAATGTCAATTTACATGAATAGTTTTTTTTTTTAGTTCACTGTCAAGAACCCATTTGGATAGTTACCCATCCTTAAGTTTTCGTATCATGGACTAATTACCTGAGGAAATTTATGCTTTACTGATTTGTAACCATTTTCATGTTTTATTCGGTATTTGAATTGGATAAGATTTAAACCTGGCATTAATTAAATCATATATATATATATATATATATATATATATATATATATATATATATATATATATATATATATATATATATATAGAGAGAGAGAGAGAGAGAGAGAGAGAGAGAGAGAGAGAGAGAGAGAGAGAGAGAGAGAACAGTTTGGTTAAACACAAAAAGCTACATATCATATTTACAGGTTTAAATCCTAACTAAACAAAAACCTGCGTATATGTTGCACAGTAAGACTGTGAAACCAGGGATTTCTCGAAATCCCTGAAATTTTCAGGGAATTCATGAAAAATGCATAAAAATATATTATTTCCGAGGTAGAGCGAATTAGATATTAAAGGACTTTGTTGCTTAATGCTTGTATATGAATGACGATGATGAGATAAATTTCATATATATATATATATATATATATATATATATATATATATATATATATATATATATATATATATATATATATATATATATATATATATATATATATATATATATATATATATATATATATATATATATATATATATATATATATATATATATATATATATATATATATATATATATATATATATATATATATATATATATATATATATATATATATATATATATATATATATATATATATATATATATATATATATATATATATATATAT
>NC_089781.1:63283350-63290850 GCF_040412425.1 Macrobrachium rosenbergii | reverse complement strand
CGAATACTTTAACCAAATAAAAGAAACACCTCTGTCCCACAATAGATGAGGACAAGTTAAGAGTAATTACGATATAGTGATAAACTGTCGGTCACGAGTGAGGCCTGCTATCCAGACCGAAGCAAACAGTAGTTTTCACCCTCTGAAAAAAGAAGGGGCCAGCCGTTGCCGGTACTGGGACCAGCCACTCACGAGGATCTTTAAGAAAAAAAAAAAAAAAAAAAAAAAAAAAAAAACCAAATTCACTTTATTCCACAGTGCCAATAATTTGCAGCACTCATCACTTGAATAGCTTACTTCTCTCTCTCTCTCTCTCTCTCTTTTACCTTCCCTTTCTCTCTCATTCGATTGTTGCACTCTGCAGGGGGTGTAGAGTGCCTTTCCTCCCATATAGCCTAGTTGGACTCCAGTAGAGGGTCCCTAGGAACACATTAGCACCATAAGTGCCACCAAGCAAGAATCCAGAAAAATAAATAAAACAAAACCAAAAGGGAACACAGAAGAGAAAGTTCTTCTTGAACCTAACCTGCACCAGTGCCTAGGGATACTGAGTGCCACCAGTGTGACCTGTACACGGCACACCCAAACTACAGTGCCACCTTTTGAAAGGGTGCCACGTCATTGAAGAGACACTTCCTCGCTGCCCAAGTACGCCCAGTCGACCCGGTTAGACGCCCTTCCCCACCAGAACCATGGCAGCAGAGCATTATAAAACTTTCCTGGGGCTGGGGACGGCGGCAGGTCTCACCCGGCTCGGAACTTACTACCTGGGTTAAGGAGCAAGTGGACGACTTGGCCAAGCGGGAGAAGGAAGAAAGACTCGAGCAGAGGAAGTATGAAGCCGAGCAGAGGAAGTATGAAGAAGAACGAAGGGTGTATGACGCCGAGCAAAGGCAATATGAAGAAGAAAGAGAAGAAAGAAGGAGACAGCATGAGTTAGCCTGCAAGGAAACTGAGTTAGCCCTAAAGGAGAAGGAGCTCGAGCTTGAGAGAGCGAAAATGGAGAATGCCGAAGCTATGGCTAGCCATCAAGCCTCCAGTTCTACACCTGCTGCATCAAACGCTCCAATTTCGAGCATCAATTCCCTAGTCCCCAAGTGGACTGAGGACGAGCCAGAAGCATGGCTGGAGGAGATCGAGGCTCTTTTCGATAACTACAGCACCACGGAGACGGAGAGAGCCTTAATACTAGCCAAGCATATGGAGGGAAAAGCCAAGGCAGCGCTCGCTCACTGGAGAAGAGCCAGAGAGGCAACATGGCGGAAGTTCGTAGAGTCATTACAAAGGCCTACGAAATAACCCCAGAAAAATGGAGACAACGGTTCCGAGGTCTTGCCAAGGAAGTCGGCTGGTCTTGGACGGAATGGGCATGTCACAAAACCCAGTCCGGTGCGCGCTGGTTCGACTCCTTGGCCTGCACGACGTTTGAGGATCTCTTCAATCGGACCATGCTAGAAGACCTTTTCCAATGTGTGCCAGGGCCCCTTGCAGTATATCTTAACGATAAACAGCCCTCCACACTTATGGAAGCTTGTCGCATGGCTGATTCATGGGAAACCTTCAATCAGTCGCATAGCACCTCTCAGAAGCGAATCATCCCTCCGGCCTACCTCTCGAACTCCACTCGCCGAAGAATGGACTGCCTAGCAAGACCCTGTGCAACTATTGCAAGAAGGGGGCCACGCTGAAGCTGAGTGCCGATACAAACTCGGCACTAATAAGCAGCCTAACCCTACCAGCCAGAACTCCGCTCCCGATTCATCCGCTCAGCCCTCTCCTCCAACAGTTACTGCAGGCCACCGAGCCCATCCAAAAGGCCCGTGCAGATCCTGTGGGGCTGCTAGCCACTACAATGCTGGATCTCCGGCCTGTCCACATCATGTCCCCACCACCAAATTTGTCAACCTAATCAGCACTTCATTTTCTGCTGCTGGTCCGCACCGGATCCTTTACCCCGAGAGACTGAAACCCAGTTCATCTCGGTGGCCCCTCTTCAGAGCACTAGCCTGCCAGTGACCCTTCCGGTCACAGTAGACACTGCGGCAGACATTAGCCTGATCACTGGGGCCCAAGTGCCAGCCGGTGCCATGGTTGACGAAGAAACGCGGGTGGGAAATGAAGTGGATAGAGGGCCACACCATCACCGTTCCTACTGTCCAACTCCAGGTTATGACACCTTGGGGCACGATACCCCACCGCCTCGGCATGGTAGGTGGAATTCGGCCCGGAGTGGTCTTCTTGTTGGGTCGGGATCTTCTCTGCGGAAGCCCGTTACCAACGCCACTTCGCAGCCGCGTTACCTCCTCCACAGAGGCCACATGTAAACCTCTCAACCATGACGAACCTCCACCTTCCGCCCACCAAAGTGGTCCGCGGAAGGGGCACAACCCAAACTATTCCAGGCCTAGCCCTCTCCAATTGCGAAGGGCTGGCCCACCAAGAGGTCCTCCCCCTCCGCGAAGAGAGATTCAGGAGGAGCAGTACCGCTGCAGGATGTGCAAGCGGGCAGACCACTCCACAAATTGGGAGGGCTGCCCAAGCAAGCAACGCCCAGCGGACGCCCCCGAACAAAACTCACCGAGAGGCTACGATCTCCCGCTGGGGCAGGAATCTCTGCCGCAGCCAACCACAAGTCGTCCGCGAGGTAGTGCACCTCCGGACCCCTCATCAGGCATGCCTGACCCTCAACTGCTGCCAGTGCCACTTGCGAGCACTGAGCAGTGCCAGACTCCGTCCGTCCCGGACGTTGAGCTACCAATGGAAAAGGCCCCTATGCCGGGTCTAAATCATGAGGTGAATCCTCCTCCGGGAGATTTAGGATTCCCCATGCAGTTGATCATCGCGACTGGAGAGCCTCCAGCACCCGAAACTTCTTCTTTGCAAGATTCTTCTTTGCAAAATTTGAATCCAGGGGATGAACCCCTGGAGGATCGAAATGGTACCCCTCCCTTGGAAGACCAGGAACTGGCATCCTCGGACGCAGAAGTCGAGATCGCTCTCGCTCCGGTTGTCGCAGCAGCCGGAGTAGGGAGTCCTCCCGCAGCTTTTTGCAGTTGCCCCTGACTTCGCGCCCGCTAGCCCTTCTGGCCTGTCCCGAGTTGGTGCTCTCATCACCTGCTAGGCCAGCTACTGATAGGCCTTGGAGGAAACCGAAGAAGAAGAAGAAGGGGCGGAAGAGAGCCCAGTAGTTGCCGAGCTATACGCTCATCCTGGCACTAGTGCCCTCTCGGCACAGTGCCCTAACATCTAAGAGTGATCCTGGCCCCTTGCCCAGAGAAGGTAGCCAGTGTGATCTCTTCCTTTTATTTGTACCTAGCCTAGGCCACCTTAAAGTACAGTACATCAATTTAGTAGCCTTGTTCTTTCCACTTACCACCGAGCCGCAGTAATCATGTAAGTAGCCTAACTAATTTCAGTAATCTTAACTATTGTGAAACGAGCCACGATGCTCGTGACACGCATGGCCTAAGGCCTCAGTGAGGCACCCATTTATCATATGAGGCAACCCTCATGAATTAACTAGTAAATTTTAATTGTATTAAACATAAACCATGTTGTAATTTAGTTAGAATATTAACTCTTATGTTGGTGCTACGGTCGGGTTAGGATAGGTTAGGCTAGGGAATATCATAGAATGTACCACTAGGCTAGGTCTAAAACACATCTTGATTGTAGGAGGTAGCCTATAAAAAAAATGAGCACCTTCTAGTACTATTAGAATTAGGTTAAGTAGTGATTATAGCTCATATCCTATCTAGGGTTAGGTAGTTCTGTAGCTAGGTAGGCTAACCAGGACTAATCTGCTCAGGGGAAGGAGAGTAACCTACGAGAGGCGAACAGCTTGCTTAGTATAGACCTTCACGCCCGAAAAGGGAGTGAAGGCCCTCTTAAAGGGGGAGCTTTTATAAATATTTACGCTGTTCGCCCTCGAACATTTAGGGATAGAAATATCAGCCTGACTGAGACAGGAAATTGCTTTGTCCCACGATAGGTAGCATTTAGGCATTTAACCCCATAGGCTGGAAAGTTTGTAAACAAAATATGTTAGGGCATTAGGGACCTAAGCCTCAGAGAGGGTTTACGCTCAATGACCCCTAGTTATGGTGGCCCTCTTAAGCTTTATTCTATGCATTCGACGATGCCTTTGTCAAGGTCGGATTGCCCGGGCGGTATAAGTCCTCCTCTGGAAGAACGGCGAGGTCGAGAGTCAGAGAGAGATCCCAGCGGTCACGGAACCAGGGTGACGCTGCGTGCGTGCCCGAACGATATTCTTTATTCTTTATTACTTTCTCTCCTACGTCTACCTTAATTAGTGAATTGGGAAGACTGCCAGAATACGACTCCTGAGGTCCCTCGTTTGCGCAGCGACTCGACGTTCACGGTAAGTCCGATTCTTGTTGAAGCTTCGTCGATTGACTAGTTCTTTTCTGTATTTCACATTTTTTTCTTTGTTTTCTTCCTTCAGCCACCACTTAGGGTATATGTGTTTACAAAGTCTAGATTAAGCCTAATTATTTTATTGTTAGCTTCAACCCCATTATTCCAGTAAAATACCTAGGATTTAGGTAAGCAAAATCAGGTTAAATCTCGATGCTTTGATTGCCTCGCGTCCGAATGTTTGGAAGAACCGTTGCGTTTAAAATCAAATTCATCTCAAATATTCTTTGTTAAGGTTAATAACCCTTAACTGGCGACCTTTGGCTAATTAACGTCTGTCTTTGAGGTTAACGTTTGGCTTCAAGTGACAGGTTACGTGTAATCTTGGTTTGCAGGGCCGTAAAATTTACGTACATTGAATAATACATGATCAACCAAGACCCCTTCACACGTAAATAATATATATATATATATATATATATATATATATATATATATATATATATATATATATATATATATATATATATATATATATATGAATGTCTTTCCTGTAATACCACAGTGTAATATGAATATAAAAAAGGCCCATAAAACACTATTTAAACGTTGCAACCATATATTTTGGGCACTTGCTTCTGTGCCCCTGTTCACTGGTAGAATATGGACAGGTGAAATGTTACAAGGGTATATACACAAAACATATGTAGGTGTGGCATTGTCTCTTATGGTATGCAGGTAACCGTTTCCTAAGAAAGAGGAGAGTAACCAATTCCCTAGTGGTTTTTGGCCTCATTGACTCCCGTCTGGCGACGATTCTGGAGGTCTTGTTCTCTGGGCCACCTTTTTCAGAAGAGGTCTGAGGATTAAAGCGTCGATGTCGTCCGATTTCCAATGTCCTCCTGACAAGTTCATGTTGTTGGTTTGATTGATGATAGCAGAATCCAGCATCTTTCTTTTGTACAGACAGCTACTTTTGAAAACCAGCTCCAGCCCCCTCCCAGCTTATGGAATGGCCAGTGTCTCTGATATGTAGGAAAATCCCCGAACTCTCCGAGGCATATATTCCCGACCTTTTGTGCTCTATTATTCTTTGAGAGAGTGATCTACCTGTCTCCACTACGTAAACCTCACTACAGTTTCTGCACGGTATCTTGTAAACTCCGGCTTCTTCCCCTTTGTTATTTAAGTATACATTAATGAGCGAGCGCCCGATGGATTTGGGATAATGGAAGATGAAAGGATTGTTAGACCTGAGTTGTTCTGTGACTTTTGGATTTTTCGTCGTAAAAATGGTAGCTTCATTTTGTTGTTAAAATCTATTTGTCTGTTGTGAGTGGGACTTTTGTAGTATATCTTATTCGCTTTGTTGATAGCCTTCTCGATAATGTGGGGTGGGTAGAGCAGTTGCGTTAGGTGTTGGTGGATCGTGTTGAATTCTTTGTCTTCACACCCATTTGAACATATTCTAAGCCCCTGAGGAATAAGTTGCACCCTACCATGATCTTTACGGAGACATCGTGGTAGCAAGAAATGAACATAGGAAACAGCGAAAGTGGTGTTTCCTATATACTGTGAATTATACCTGTTCTGTTCTCTTTTGATCAGTACATCTAGGAACAACACTTTTCCTTCCTTTTCCCATTCCGTTTTGAATTTTATGGTCGGAACTAGCGAATTTAGTCTATTAAAAATTTCATTAAAGTCTCCCCAACTATTGTCCCAGGAAGTAAAAATATCGTCTACGTTCCTAAGCCATCAAACCCCACAATATGATCTGGCATAGATACGTAGACGATATTTTTACTTTTTCAATAGCTTGGAGACTTTAATGAATTTTTAATAGACTAAATTCTCACAGTTCAAACCATAAAATTCAAAACGGAATGGAAAAGGAAGGAAAATTGCTACATCCTAGATGTACTGATCATAAAGAGAACAGAACAGGTATGCTCATCACAGTATATAGGAAACCCACTTTCGCTGTTTCCTATTTCATTTCTGCTACCATGATGTCTCCGTAAAGATCATCCAGGGTGCAACTTATCTCAGGGGCTTAGACTATGTTCAAATGGGTACCTAGACAAAGAATTCAACACTCCACCAACACCTAACGCAACTGCTCTACCCAGTCCCATTATCGAGAAGGCTATCAACAAAGCGAATAAATACACTACAAAGGTCCCACTCACAACAGACAAATAGATTTTAATAACAAAATGAAGCTACCAAACGATAGGAAAAAAAAAAACCCACAGAACAACTCAGGTCTAACAATCTTTTCATCTTCCATTAGCCCAAATCCATCTCTGCTCGCCATTAACGTATACTTAAATAACAAAGGGGAAGAAGCCGGAGCTAAACAAAATACCGCCCTGGCAGAAACTGTAGTGAGGTTTAAACTTAAGGTAGATCACTCTGCAAAGAATAATAGAGCATAAAAGGTCGGGAAGATAACTCCAACGGAGAGTTCGGGATTTTCCCTTACATATCAGAGACACTGGCCATTCCATAACCTGTCAATTATATACTCGCTGGGAAATGGTTTTCAAAATTAGCTGTCCGTACAAAAGAAAGATGCTGGAATCTGCCATCATCAATCAAACCAACAACATGAACTTGTCAGGAGGACATTGGAAATCGGACGACATCGACGCTTAATCCTCAGACCTCTTCTGCAAAAGGTGGCCCAGAGAACCAGACCTCAGAGAATCGTATTCGCCAAACATGAGTTAAAAGGCCAAAAACCACTAGGGAATTGGTTACCTTATTGGGAGACCCCTTCTTAGGAAACGGTCACCTGCATACCATCGGAGACAATGCCACACCTACATATGTGTTGTATATATACCGTGCAACATTTCATCTGTCCATATTCTACCCTGAACAGGGCACAGAAGTTGTACATCTCTGATATATGGTTGCAACATTTAAATAGTGTTTTATGGGCCTTTTTATATTCATATATATATATATATATATATATATATATATATATATATATATATATATATATATATATATATATATATATATATATATATATATATATATGAATGAAATTTATTACAACTGACGATCATTCATACAAAACCACTAGGCTACAAACGCCCTTTAATATCT
>NC_089781.1:63268350-63278350 GCF_040412425.1 Macrobrachium rosenbergii | reverse complement strand
CGTGGGTATAAGCTTTTAATACTATACCTTCAAGGAAATTAATTCTGATCCAGCAACTTCTCTTAGCGAAAAGATGCGTAAATGACTTTGTTCAGTTAGTGCATACACTGTAAAAAGTTAAAGGTACAGAAAGGGTATAACGATGGAGCTGAGGTATATATACAAGGTAAAACACCCCAAGGCTCAAAAATACCACTCTGCATCAGGAGGCAGGGTATTTTTTGTGAATAATATACCCTCTATTGCACTTTGTCTCAAAATGGGCTTGGTAAGTTTATGTGATCATGTCATGAAATGAACTTTTACTCTGTATTAAATCACCACATTGTTACACTGATAGTGTAATGCACCAAAAAAGTTACTAAAAACATATTGGTTTTGAGTTATGGATAGTTTTGAAGCAAGAATTCCTACTACAAAATGCAGTACTTGGCAATTTATATTGTTGCCACGAGTCCCTTGATTACACAACCGCAGTTATAATATATACATCCATATATATACATATATATATATATATATATATATATATATATATATATATATATATATATATATATATATATATATATATATATATATATATATATATATATATATATATATATATATATATTTATGTGTGTGTGTGTGTGTGTGTGTGTGTGAGTGTGTGTGTGTGAGTGTGTGTGTGTGTTACACAGACATACGCATATGGCAGTGTAATATGTTCGTTGTCCCGTAATTGCGCATGTTGCTGCGCCGCGACTCAGGGAGCCCGGAAATTTCAATGGTGTGCTATGCAGTGTAGATAAGGTGTTGTGTGATGTAACGCTGTTTTAATTGTGGCCTCTAAGCAGTAATTAATCGTTATCAGGAATATAATATCTACATCGTGAGAAATTACTCTCACAACGATTTTTAAATATTTTGTGTATTCACTTGCTTCCATATTATCCTTATGTCAGTGAAATCTTCCCACCTGCCCAGTTAAGGCGCTGTCACACTAGCAATATTTCCGTTGACTTTTGAATTTGACGTCAACTTTTAATGTTTTGACGACGACTTTTTAGTGTCGTCGTCACGAATTTTGAAAGCGATAACGATCGAATTCAACCCGCCTCTACTCTACTCTACCGTCGACTTTATCGTTTGTTTACATCTGCGAGGGAGGGCGCGCATTTCAAGGTCATCAGAGCAGTTTTTGGTTGAAGATTTGAGGGGGAGACGGTGCTTATGGGACCGCAAGCATGATAGTTCTATGAAAAAAGGTCTCAAGATGAAGAATCATGAAGAAATCACCAAGCGACTCGGGGAAAAGTTTCCGGAACTTGCTGACCTTCATACAGGTAAGTCTGCTGCTACTCTATATCTGGAATATCAGATTGTCTTATAGCCTAAGTCTACTCTCGTTATGCTATCTTGTGTGCATTATCAAATTACATAAACACAAATCTGTGATATTTTAGTGCTTCTCTAGCTTCATTTAGGCTAGTAGCTATACTAGGCAACAGAACCTGACTGGGTAGGCTACAGAACCTGACTCTGGCTAGGCTACAGAACCTGACTCTGGCTAGGCTACAGAACCTGACTCTGGTTAGGCTGCAGAACCTGACTCTGGCTAGGCTACAGAACCTGACTGGTTAGGCTACAGAACCTGACTCTGGCTAGGCTACAGAACCTGACTCAGGTTGTGTAAATAAAGTTAGGACTATTCTATTTTTCAGCGGCAATGCTATGCCTAGACCTATATAGGCTGGTCTAGAAGTAAGCTATTCCTAGCCTAGTTTGAACTACTGCCGACTGTATACTAAAATAGCCTAGAGAGCTTGGGTTATCCTAACCTAATTTTTTCACACTTCACCTAAGATTTTAAACGTGTAGGCAAGTCTGCAACCCATGCCCTGAAAGAGGACATCATGCTAACCTAGCATGAAACATTTAATATACCTAAATAATTTCTGTAAAGATATTTAGTTCATTAGTTAATAATTTTTATATCAAGCTAAATATATGTTTTTCCCCTTTCAGATCAAGTGCAGGCAAAATTTAGTAATTTGAAGGGATACTTCATCCATGAATATAAAAAAATTCAGGCTGTTCCAAGTGGTTCATGTGGTAAACCAAGCTCCAAGTGGGAAATGTTTGATTTGATGTCTTTTTTACATGATACAGTGGCTTCACAACCTACATATTCCAGTGACATTAATGAACAAATAAGAGTATATACATATGTGTATTACATTATTAACATAGCAGTTTATTAATAGGTATAATTACTTGGCATTTAAGAATCAAATTTGCACAATAAACCTGCTGTAGGCCCAGGTAAGCAAAGTGTAAGGTTAGGTCAGTAAGGTCAATAGAAAAATCTAATATTTTTAGTTAAGTAAAGGGAATTATGCTTGCCCTTCCATAATCTTAAATTATCAAATTACTAATGCATCATTACCTAAAACTGATCCATTATACAGCAGTTTATGTTATCAGCATATTCATAGTAGAGTAATATATATATATTTTTTTATTTACAGGTAAATCCTATAGATAATCCTCTAGTTATTGAGGTTACTCAAAACACTTTTGATGAATTTCAAATTGGAGAGTCAAGTGCAGGTTCTTTAACTCAACCTGTGTCCCCAGCTTTGACCTTTCTAATGGAAGTTCTGATCGGTCTGTTGCACCAGCAACTTCCGCAACTTCATCTCTACAGAACCAAAAAGCAAGTAACAGTAGTAAGAAGAGGAAGCTACAAAAGTCATTTGAGGAAGAATGCTTGCAAACCCTCAAAGAATTGGGCAACACCAGTACGCCTAATGACCTAGGTTTCAGTGTGGGAAAAACAGTTGAGGTTTGGATAAGGTCCCTACTAGTAAATGGACAAAAGGTTGCAGCAGCTAGGATTTCCCAAGTCGTCCTGGAAACTGAGTGGGAATATGGCTTACCTGATGATAAAGTAGGTTAACAGTAGTTATCAATTTGGTGGCAAATTCTGTCAGTATTTAATCTCTGGTGCTAATTTGAATTTCAAATACATGATCTGTAAGACCTCAGGCTTTCTAGTCTAATCAAGTTCCTGTAGCTGTAAACATTTTGTATACAATAAAGTTCAGTCTAATCAAGATTGATGTCATGCAGCTTTAAACATTTTCTATGTAATAAAGTTGATTAAAGCAATTTCAGGGTTTGTTTCTCCAGGTATCGCAGGGTACATATTTAAATTCCACATCGCTCTTCATAACTTTCTTATAAGTACTGAGGAGTAAATAATAGCAATTGAACAAATAATGAATTTTATTTTAAGATTACTGTATATACAAATGCAAATATTCAAAGGCATATGGGAGAAAGTGTCCACTAGTGCATATAGGCTCGTTCATCTTGGAGTGGTACTGCCCCTTCATTATTAAAGTAATAATCCATTAATGTGTTCCTTACATTTTGGGCATCACTGGTACTATGTCCGCCATGTCCAGGACTACTATCCAAACCACTGTTTGATAAACCTCTCTCTTATTTCAGGGGGTGCATACAAATTCTTAGATTGTGCACGGATAAAATTATGTAAAACCACTATAGCAAACAAAATGTCCTTTACATTGTTTGGACAAGTTTGGATAGGTTTTGATAACACCTTAAATACTACTGAATGATACCAAAGGCATTTTCTGATGTGCGCCTTGCTCTTGACAACCTATAATTGAATATAGTTTTACTTTGTTTAATTCCCTTCCTGGGAAAGGTTTCATCAAATAGGGCTTAATTGGGAATGCCTCATCACCAACAATGACATATGGGCTTTGCTTATCAGTGAAAGGTAAGCAACATGATGATGGGATATTTAAAACTTCACTATCTATTGCTTCCTTTAGGCTACACCTATCCCAAACCCCACCGTCGCTGGCTCTTCCATTAGCACCTATATTTACATACAGGAACTTATAAGATGCAGCAACTAATGCCATCATGATCATACTAAAATGACCTTTATAATCATGGAAACCTGCACCAGAATGTGGGCTTTGCATTTAGCACCCTTTTCCCATCTAGTGCCCTATGCAATTTGGAAAATTCCATTGCTGGAAATAATGCAGAGCAATTTCATTCCATTCCTCAGGAGTTGATGGAAGTTTTAAATATTCTGTTTTCATTATGTTGTATATGGCTCTGCATGTCTCTGGTATGAGGATGAAACCAGATTATGGCTAATCCGAAATTGATACCCAAGGAAACTTGTGATTCTCCTGAAATGAGAGAAAAATTCCCTTAGCAATAGTATAAATATATATATTCCTAATGTACATACTGTAAACCTTGCATTTTTGCCTTGACATATTGTACTACAGCTTATCTGGAATTATCAGTTAATTAATAACCATACTGTCATCAACTATAAAGTTTAAAATATAATAGTGCAACCACAAAATTAATTTTTTTATTATAAATTGTTTAAACACACAATTGTTTTTAATTATGTTACCCAATTAATAGACAGTATAGCTAGGTTAGGTTAGGTGGTTGTTTTGAGATTGGTAATACTTTACTAACCTAGCCTAGGCTACTTTGATGCCTGCCATTAGGTTATAGTCTAGTCTGGGTAGCCTTATGTACAATTTTATCGAATACCTTAATCTTAATCTTGGCCTTGGCTAACTTATGCAAGACCAAGAACGTCTATATATATATATATATATATATATATATATATATATATATATATATATATATATATATATATATATATATATATATATGTTTTTTTAATTTGTCCTTTCCTCCCTGAAAATCCAAAAAATGTACATCAGCCTAGACTAAACACTTTTTTCCTACAAGAATCTATCAAACATGAATAGCAACCCATAAACAAACAGTGTACAGATACAAAATGATCAGCATCTTTCATGCATAACCTAATTAATACACCAAGCCTAGGATATATTAGCCTAGTCTGGGCATAAACAATTCCAAGTAACATAGCCTACCTGTTGCTAAATAACGAAGAGTGAGGGTCAATCGCTGTGCAGCAGACACAGCTTTCCTCATTTAGTATCAGCTTTTTCAATGTGAGGTGTCACCAGGTTTAACAGATGAGTGAACTGTTCTTTCGTCAATCTAATCCAGTTCTTCATGGCGGACGGCATCGACCCTGGCGAAGACGTGGGTGGCGGATCACAGTTCTGGGGGTGTGAAGGTGGCCGACCTCTCGGTGTGCGTGCGCTTGCAAGGGGCGAACTTGCCGGCCCACGTCGTGGAGTCTCTGCAGTGATGGGATGTGGCGATCTTCTGTCACAAGTTCGCCCGGGACTAAGAGGGCTCACCGTGGGTTTTTCGGCTGCGGATGGGGTGCTGTCAGCTCTGGGGGTGGTTCTCAAACCGAGGAGGACCCACGGCAGCTGATGTTTCCAGTCCTCGGCGGTGCAGCGGGCCATGAGGGACGCCTTCAGGGATCTGTGGAACCGCTCGACCAGGCCGTTGGCAGCCGGGTTGTATGCCGTGGTGGTGTGGTGCGTGGTCCCCAGCAGCTGAGCCAGGGCGGACCACAATTCGGACAGGAAGGCGGGGCCCCTGTCGGTTGTAATGTGGTCCGGGACGCTGAAGTGGCTAACCCAACTGGAAAGCAGGGCTTCGGCACACGCGCTGGCGGTGGCTTCTTGCATAGGTGTGGCTTCGGGCCACCTTGTCAAGCGGTCTACCACCGTCTGGAGGTATCTGGACCCGCCTGACGGGGGAAGGGGCCCGATGACGTCGACATGAATGTGGCGAAGCGGCGCTCTGGCTGCGGGAACTTCGCATACCCGTACTGCGTGTGACGACCCACCTTGCTGGTTTGGCACTGCAGGCACTGTTTCGCCCAGGACGTGGCGTCCTTCTGCACCCGTGCCAAACACTTTTTGAGAGCAGCTTGGCCATGGTTCTGCCAGAGGGATGTGAGGCCGTGAATTATGTCGAATACCTGGCGGCGGCGTGAGGCTGGAACCAAGGGGCGGGGCTGACCCGTACTGATGTCGCAGAGGACACTTAGGCCTCGGGGGCGAGGTCACGTCCCGCTACTTAAGGGACGTGATGGTAGTGCGGTAGGCCGGGTTTCTGGGTCAGCGGCCTGTTCTCTGGCGAGGTCTTGGTAGTTTACTCCGAGCTGCACTGTGTTCAACTCGACTCTGGAGAGGGCGTCTGCTACAGGATTTTTCCTGCCGGGAGGTACATGATGGAGCAGGTGAATTCGGCTGTGGCTGAGAGGTGGTGGTGCTGCCTGGAAGACCATGCGTCCCCTTGCTTGGTGAAGGTGTGAACCAATGGCTGGTGTGAAGGCGTCCCCTCCAGGAGGAACTTGAAGTGCCGGACTGCGCAGTACATCGCGCAGAGTTCCCTGTCGAAGGTGCTGCTGCGCGGGTCTCTGCGGCATTGAATTTCTTGCTGAAGAAGGCGATGGGCTGGGCGGCGCCGTTGATGACCTGCTGTAGGACAGCACCATGCGATGTTACTGGCATCCGTTGTTAGCTGGAGAGGGGCCTTGGGATCCAGTATATATATATATATATATATATATATATATATATATATATATATATATATATATATATATATATATATATATATATATATATATATATATATATATATAATATATATATATATATATATATATATATATATATATATATATATATATATATATATATATATATATATATATATATATATATATATATATATATATATATATATATATATATATATATATATATATATATATATATATATGTATGTATGATGATGTATGTATGTATATATATATATATATATATATATATATATATATATATATATATATATATAATATATATATATATATATATATATATATATATATATATATATATATATATATATATATATATATATATATATATATATATATATATATATATATATATATATATATATATATATACATATACATATACATATATATACATATATATATATATATATATATATATATATATATATATATATATATATATATATATATATATATATATATATATATATATATATATATATATATATATATATATATATATATATATATATATATATATATATATATATATATATATATATATATATATATATATATATATATATATATATATATATATATATATATATATATATATATATATATAATATATATATATATAACAATATATATATACTTTTGATTTTCAAGTGCAATAAAAATAAATTGATAAACCAAACTTTTAAAATCATTGACCTTATGATTTTATGTATGCTATAACTACACATAATGGTGTAATGGATTAATATATTAATCATATAATTAATATACACGGGTATATACATCGTATAGAATACCCTGCAAAGGGTATTCTTTACCTGCAATACACCCCTAAGTAAAGGGTATCTCAAGTATATGTTATACCCTTGATATGGGTATATTGTAAAGGTATATTATAGTTCTTATATACCCCGATAGGGTATGCTATTTAACCACTAGAAATACCCTTTTTTCTACCCCTTTTATACCCTTAATTTTTAGAGTGTAGTGTATGGCTGTTTACTGGAAAATAAGATTTCCTACACTGCACTGCGCCAGAGGAATTATGAATGCAACTATCATAAGAATTACTTCGAAAGGCTTTAGAAATATAATAATGTACCAGTTTAGGGTCTTTAATAAAACAAAAAACAATGATTTTATGTTTGATTACTTATGAGAAAGTGTGGCGCTTGATATCCTACTTCGATCATGAACCATTTTTTACTAAGTGACTTTAACTCAGGGTCAATAAGTGGCATGTGGATTAGTTTTCTGTGAAAGAAAACTGTTGAGATGGCTATTTGTCTGTCCGTCCGAACTTTTTCTGTCCGCTCTCAGGTCATAAAAACTACCGAGGCTAGAGAGCTACAAATTGGTATGTTGATCATCCACCCTCCAGCCATCAAACATATTAAATTGCAGCCCTCTAGCCTCCGTAGTTTTTATTTTATTAAGGTTAAAGCTGGCCGTGATCGTGCGTCTGGCACCGCTATAGGTACCAACAACACTGGCCACCGCCGGTAAGTGGCTGGAAAGTTTTATACAGCATTATACGCTTTGTAGAAAACCAGATTGCGCCGAAGACACTTCGGCACATTTTTTACTTGTTTTTCTTGCAATGTATCACTGTCACAGCGACAGTTAGTGCCAGCAGGTTTGTACGCGTGAACAAGAGTGAAAAAAAGCTGTCGATGAAGAATAGCACCAAATGTGAAATAATTATACTTAATGTTCAGATATAAAGATAGCTGAAATAATTGTTAAATTACAAGCAATCAATGCATGAAATCATCCATGGCAGGATATGAAAATTAAGATTTATGATCATTCATGATTTTGATGGCCAAAGTAGTCAACAAAAATCATAATAGTTATAAGCTGAAAAGTCCATATCCTGATGAAATTTGCTTGAAACAATAGAAAGTTTATAAATTCGTCGGTGCAAGACATGATAACAACTTAGAATATACTTTGAACACTAAAATATAACTATAAAGCAAAGTAGTATTTCTTTTTATTACTATTAAAAGCATCCCTCTAGAGACGAGGTTCCGCTTCCTAATTCAGAGGTCCGGAATCACTCATTGCTAAATATGCTTTTAGCTGAAAGCATAGAGAATAACACAGAGAACTACTGTTTTGGATGACAAGAGCGGGATAGTATATTCTATTTTGTCTTGAGAATATAAATTATGTTATTTGATGAGACAGATTTAGCAATATAGTGCTAGTAACAATATAATAAGTTACTTTACATCATTCTAATACTTTTAGCTTAATTGTCAGCAACATCGTGGCATGGTGCCCTTTTCCTCAACAATAGTACCAATGGCTTTGACCACTAGCGGAAAATGTTCCATTTAGGCTTTTAGTTTTCTGTAAAAGAAAACTATTGACATGGTTATTTGTCCGCCCGTCGACACTTTCTCTGTCCGCCCTCAGATCTTAAAAACTACTAAGGCTAGAGGACTGCAATTGGTATGTTGATCATCCACCCTCCAATCATCAAACATACCAGATTGCAGCCCTCTAGCCTCGGTAGTTTTTATTTTACTTAAGGTTAAAGTTAGCCATGATCGTGCGTCTGGCACCGCTATAGCTGCCAACAACACTGGTCACCACCGGTCCGTGGCTGGAAGTTTCATAGGCTGTGGCTGAGAGTTTCGTACTGCATTATGCGCTGCACAGAAAAATTTAAGCTTTACTTCAACTGGGAACTTCCACTGTCAATTTTGGTAACATAGCCTCAAGGAGTATGTTATTCACTTTGCAGCCACCATCATCCATATTAATTTCATTTGGTATGGACGCAACCATTTTTCCAATACAAAAATACGTATATATATATATATATGACTATTTATCACATCACCGTGATTCATATACAATCAGAAAGCTACAAACGTCCTTTAATATCCAATTCACTCTACCTCGGAAATAATATATTTTCATATATGTTACCGAAGGGGAATTTTTAGTTGATAATAAGTCCACCGTCCCGTGGGGTCGAACCAGCGACCGACTGGTTAGTGTGTCACTGTAGTCCTGATTCCTCGTCCGTCGCTGGTTCGACCCAATGGACGGTGGACTTATTATCAACTAAATTCCCCTTCGACAACATATATGAAAATATATTACTTTTTTAAATGAATTGAATATTAAAGACGCTTGTATTTCGATTATATATATATATATATATATATATATATATATATATATATATATATATATATATATATATATATATATATATATATATATATATTTTTTTTTTTTTTTTTTTTTTTTTTTAGGCGACAGGCGAAATCGCTACTTGGTGACGTCCAGAGAGACTTGAGTTTCAATATTTCAGTTGTAATACTTAAGGTCCCTCTAGGACCTATAAGTTATAGATGTCAGTGAGTAATTAATAATTCTGATGGAAGAAATGAGGACTTATCTCATCAAAATAATGTT
>NC_089781.1:63225850-63265850 GCF_040412425.1 Macrobrachium rosenbergii | reverse complement strand
GGAAATATTTTGAAACAAGAACACAAAGGAATTTCTATCCATTTAAAAACTCAAAAAAATTATCCTTTTTATTGTTTCTGATGTAATACAATATAACATTTCTATCATAGACACAAAATATAGTTCTACTGGGATCTCCCTGTAGACCTAGTTTTTGCCAGTAGTACTTTTTAGATTTAAGTAATGCACTCTAGCCCTCTAGCCAAAAGCAAATTTCCAGTAATGTCTGTGAAGCAGCCATTAACGTCATTGACCGATTTTGTATTTTCAGTGATCACACGAAAATTTTTGCCAAAGGAAAGAAGTCATAAAATTTATATTTAATAACGCCTTAGTCCGATTTGTCAATCATTTATGTAAAAAATAGGATATTAAAATATTTGACCTCATTGGCAACTTTATAATCAGGACGTGATTGAACAAGCTTGAACTCTAGAGGAAATCTAAACGTATCTTACAAGCCAAATATAGCTATTTCAGATGAACCCCCCAAAATGAAAAACAAACAAATGTAGTATGATATACATGTAGAATGAAAAATATTCATTCTACATCTTGTGATTTGAAACCTCAGCATTATAAAATGAACTACTGTAGAGAAGGGCTTACCAGGTTGTATTCATGGTTATAAAAGCAACATTTAAAAAAATTTTAATTACGAATTACAACCTTTATTCACAAAACAAATGATGATCTGGACTTGACTGCTTTCACTCTCAAAACTCATAATATTATTTCTATCATACTGAGTACCAACTCCATCGGGATTAATGCTCAATGTGAAAAGTTCCATTTCACTGTGATCGTCATCTGGAGATCAATAGAATGCAAACACGTACGCTAAAGCTGCACACATCCGATCCACAGACCTCTTTACATGAGTCAATGTTGTTTACCACTTCCGCTGGCTCTCGAGAATTTTGGGGAACGTAATACCTGTTGGGGAAATGTTTTTCGCTCTCTTCGAATTGAAAGATTCGTTTTTCTCTTGATCAAAACATTTTATTCATACTATCTTGAA
Organism: Macrobrachium rosenbergii; assembly: GCF_040412425.1. Classification (NCBI taxonomy): domain Eukaryota; kingdom Metazoa; phylum Arthropoda; class Malacostraca; order Decapoda; family Palaemonidae; genus Macrobrachium; species Macrobrachium rosenbergii. Next base: position 63,264,829 of record NC_089781.1, on the reverse strand, counting down.
AGCATTAAGAACGACTGTTCGTAAAAATTTCTTAAAGCTTTTAGTTTATACTGAATTTATAATGAAGAGGTCGAGGGCTAGCATGCTCGGAGAGAGATGCAAAGTTCTAATTTCCTTTGAAGACGGCTCAGAAGTTGTGGATCTTAACCTCCAAATTTCTCGTCGTGTTTTAGATTCGCCAGAAGTATTGAAGTTACGCACAACAAAGGATTCGGCAACTATTTATACACAGCATATCATTTGGCTAATCTTACTTGTTGAAACTAACAGTATTGCAGATTGAATATATTTGATGTGCAGCACTAAAGAAAAAAGTCATAAATCTATCTGCGTTTAAATTTGAAGACATCATCTACTTATGATGATAAACAATTTAATCCAAAACGCTGCTGTTATGCAGATGTATACAAACAACAATCCATAGAATAAAATGCAAAATCGCCTGAATTTGGTCTCTGCTTTTCCCGTTCTTTTGCGTTCACCCGTCATGACGGGGAAAAAATTAAGACTCAAATATGATGGAAGTTACAACTTGCTGGGCCGGCGCATGGAAAGTTGCGCGAAATCTCTGCAAAATTACCTTGCTTTCACTATCCAACCTACCTTTTGTTCTCTCTCTCTCTCTCTCTCTCTCTCTCTCTCTCTCTCTCTCTCTCTCTCTCTCTCTCTCGCTAACGCTTAAATATGAGGAATTAGAATATCGAACCGTATACCTCGACAGTATCCACATCAGTGTTGCCAGCTCTAGTGTGATAACTTTTACAGATTTACATTATTGTTTCATTATATATATATATATATATATATATATATATATATATATATATATATATATATATATATATATATATATATATATATATATATATATAGATAGTTATACATGCATATATATTTGTGTGTATGTGTGTGTGCGTGCTAAAGTGTTTTTTTTTGGGGTCGAAGACGTCTTTCATTATCTCAGCAAGCCTTAAGGGATGAGGTTACTATGCCCTTTGTTTATGGCGGGAAAGTCTTCTAAGGTGTATTACGGAAGTGAACCACGGAATTCATCAGCCGACACGTTTTCTAATACGGAAGAAAAATTGAGGCGTAACCTAAAAGAAAGTAAAAAAAAAAATGTAAAAAGATTGTTAAGGAAATAAAGGATGTGGCAGCAGTCGAAGGATCCCCAAATCCAGAAAGGAGACACAAAGCATTTTTACAGAACGAGTTTTATATCATAAACGTGGAAGATGATGACATGACTAAGCTGGGCAGTTTGAGCCGAGCCCTCGTAATTACTATTGAAACTTAAACGATGAAACTACATTACATCACAGATTAGCACATTCAAGAAACGAAGTAATGCTAAAATTAAAGACAAAAAACTAATTTCATTTCGAATTTGTATGGTATTGCTTTGATTCAAAGCCAGCTCCCTTTTAAATGGAACATCTAATAAGCAAGCTATTAAGCTATTAACTAAAAAAAGTTAAGTATACCTTAGTTTAACCAGACCACTGAGCTGATTAACAGCTCTCCTAGGGCTGGCCCGAAGGATTAGATTTATTTTACGTCGCTAAGAACCAGTTGGTTACCTAACAACGGGACCTACAGTTTATTGTGGAATCTGCACCACATTATAACGAGAAATGAATTTCTATCACCCGAAATAAATTCCTCTAATTCTTCATTTTCCGGTCGGAGAATCGAACGCTGGCCCAGCAGAGTGCCAACAGAGAACGATACCAACCAGTCAAATGAGGAACTGCAAGCTATTAACTAAGAGATGTTGCATATCATATATATATATGTATATATATATATATATATATATATATATATATATATATATATATATATATATATATATATATATGTGTGTGTGTGTGTGTGTGTGTGTGTGTGTGTGTGTGTATATATATATATATATATATATATATATATATATATATATATATATATATATATATATATATATATATATATATATATATATATATATATATATACACAGTATATATAAGGGCCGGAGCTGGGACTCAAAGTATACACCATACAGGAAGTAATAGGAAGGCATCCTCACCCTATAACAGTTTATTGCCAATGCCGACGTTTCGCGACGAATCTCAAGTTGCATTTTCAAGGCAATAAAATATAATTTACGAACATTATAACTCAAAACAATTTATGATGATATGCTATGGCAACAGCTCTTTTATGAAGTAAAAACATTTAAAACTAGACAAGACATTCAAAGACAAACACTCGATCGTCTTCTTTAAAATTGTTTATAACCTAGCTTGGTCAACTGGTTTTTCCTTACTCTGTTTTTATGTGCTTAAGTTAGTCTTGCTTTTTCTTTCATATAGGTAGGTTGTTTTAAGATTTTAGTGAAATCATTTTACTTTTAATGGGTTTGTCTTTGAATGTGTTGTTTAGTTTTAAATGTTTTTATTCCACAAAGATCTGTTGACATAGCACATCATCATAAATTATTTTGAGTTAATAATGTTCGTAAATTATATTTTATAGTCTTGAAAATGCGACTTGTTGGTTCGTCGCGAAACGTCGGCATTGACAATAAACCGATAAAGGATGAGGATACCTTTCCCTATTACTTTCTTCATGGTGTGTGTGTGTGTGTGTGTGTGTGTGTGTGTGTGTGTGTGTGTGTGTGTGTGTGTATATATATATATATATATATATATATATATATATATATATATATATATATATATATATATATATATATATATATATATATATATATACTTTTTGACACAGTTTCTCTCTTATACAATTATGGTTGAATATCACGGTAAAGGTAGCGCTAGTAATTTTGTCGCACATCTTTTTTATGTTTTTTTATTTAGCTTTCTCTTTGTGTTGTTTCCTGGTACCGTTCGGTAAAAAGCCGTTTTTATATATTTCATTTTCCATTCTTTTCTTTGACTGGTGTTTCCTTTTTATTTTTATTTTTGTTTTTGTCTTACAATATTTTTTTATACAGTTTGTTACTCACTGTTCTTGTCTTCACAGAAAAGTAGGAAAGTTTTTCAAAAACACCTGATATATTCACTTGTTCATTTACACTCACGATTAGTAGGCCTACTTATTTCGGTGTCAAGCACACCGTCATCAGGCGAGGGTACGACCAACTCTACATACTGTGAGCATTGTTATTATTCAAAACAGTTAGAAAGTAGCACAGTGCCGCCATACATATTTTACCCAATTACAATTCGGCCAGACACGCGTGTGTAAAAAGAAATAAATAGTCTCGGTAATTTGGCGGCTACTTGGAAATCTTAGCTTAATGATAAATAATATTGCCAAGACCAGGAAGAACATTCTTTATTGTACAAGCTTTCGAGGTATAAAACCTCATCATCAGGCTGAAAAAACCGACAAGGATGAGAATCAATAAAATTACAATAAAATGAATTGTCATAATAGATCTTCAGCAAAAATACTAACGAAATATATAAAATGAACAAGTAAATACAAACTAAAAGGGTGAGACGTAAAATAACGAAAAATTAAAAACACAAACATAAAAATATGAAAATAAAACTAAAGTGAAATGTAAACAAACTACCACTCACAAAGTAAAATATTTAACGACCTAATTGAGTACCTACTATGAAATTACACGATAGCTATCCTGGTCCTGGCAATATTATTTATCATTAAGCTAAGAAATAAATACATATATGAATACACGAATAGGATGTTGATCAAGGTATATAAACATAAGCACATCACCGTCCACACCACCGCTGTTAATACTATTCCACAATTCTACATTATAAGTAACACGAGACCTCTGTGACAAGATAGCATAATGTCGTATCAGCTCAAGAAAGTATAGAAGGTAACGCTCGCAAAAAAAAAACAAACAGTAATTCACACACACACACACAAAAGCCAGGCGCTAAAGGTGAACACGGAAATTCTTTATTGAATATGAAATAATGGGCAAAATCCGAATGGCCTCTGTCAATGGTCTGAATCATAATTACCGTTTTTATGACAACAGAAAGTCGTCACAAGCAGACTATCCTATTTTGTAAGAATGCAGTATGAATACAGACATCCACACAGGAGTAATGTTGAAAAAGGATGTGAGGCAGGTGGATATCACACTGTCATTTCTGCAGGTATAAGAATTCCAACAATGAATAAAAAATTTCCTGGAAGCATTAAATGATTTGACTTCAAGTACCTTGATTATGACAAAGAAAGCATGGAGTCGAAAGTAACACTAAGTAGTATCAGATAATTATATAATTACATACAGTGTTGCCTAAACTCACTAAAGCGTGACGTTAGGAGCAGTGGGGATAACCGTCATCTATACCACCAGTGCGCATTGAACTGAAAAGTTGGTAATTAAGCAAACACAGCAACAGCTTTGCTTATGTGAAACGAAAATGTACTTTCTGTTTTTTTAAGATTTTATCTGGTTTAATCTTACGCAACCTTGATAACATAAATAAGTTGAAATCTGTACAAATATATTATATAGCTGCCTTTCTTACAAATAACCATATAACTCTTATATATAAAATTTAATCATGTACCAAGTGTTACAGGATATGTTTTTTCAATAACTCGCAGAGCAATAGTTGTCAAATACGTTTTTACTGAGCATACATCTACCCTGTGCAACTTTCCACAGGATAGTATTTTATGAATTCTTCTTCTTTTCTATTTTTATTAGTGATACGATTGTTGGTCTAAGAAGCTACTCGGTTTAACTAAATTCTGATCCACCATTTAATGATTCTTGAAAGAATCATAAAATAGTAGTTACAGGACATGGGCTGAATTTCAGAATATCTAAGACTTCATTGTATACTAGGCAATGTGGCTCCAGGCTCTAGTTCCATGATTTGCTCTTTTTACACGTAACACTGCACTTACTATTTCCGAATATCTAACATTGTTCGATGTTGCCTTCAGCTCACAGCCTTTTTTTTTCTCATGTCTTCCATTGCCGCAAGAAAAATGAAGGTATTTTGGTAAGGTTTCCTGTGTCGGCAAAGGTATTAGTGAATATATTATCAATCATGTAGCTATCAGAATGATTCATGTGGTCTGCATCAAACCTCCATATATTGAATATATTGTGTCATACTTATAAATAGAGAGTAACTCTTGATTCATGTCGATGTTCATTTTTTTATTAGTCTATAACGCCTCATAGATTCTTCGAGTCCTTTACGACTTCCACGTAAAATAGAGGCTTTACCGCTCTCATGGACTTTAGTCAGTCCCAGCAACGTTACTAACAAGGAAAATGGGATCTTTAATTTCCTTTAAAACGTAAAGGCATTCAAGGTATGATACTAAGCAACTTGATTTTGTTTATATTTCAAGTCATACAGATGGACAGTGCGTGAATTGGAATTAAAAAAACAAATGCTGTAGTACAGTATATGATTATATTATGGGGTGAAGGACATGTCACAAAGTATGAATGATAAGGAAATCGACTACAGAAGTGCCACACGCCGATTAGACGTAGCTCCGATGACGCCAATAATAAGCCATACTCCTTGACTGATGAGACTTTGGGAATAAAGCGATATAAAGAACAAAATAATGATTGGTAGATGTTTCAAAGGTTGTGTCTTTGGACTAGAACGGAAGAAAATGCCTTATAAAAAAATAGAAAATATTTTCAGAGGAAAGAAACATTAGCAGTGCGAATCAGAGTGGAAATAAGCTTGGATGTCAATCTGTATTTTGCTAAGGAATTCCTACAGCTTCCTGATGTCTTTCTTGTTTACGTTATTTGGCGACAATATGATTATGCAAAGTTGCCCACACCTCTGATGCGTGAGCTGAAAACAAATACATAAACATATTCAATACGGAAATGTGGAGTATATATGCTGTATGGAAATGAGATTGCTTTTTGTGGAGAAAGAGATTTTATCAATTATTCTATGAATACGTTATTAGTTAGCCTACTGTACTAACAAAAGGGTTAATAATTGTTGATAGTGAAATATGAGCTTACCTACAGATTAATATTGTTAAATGCTACATTATATTATTAATGCTACGAAAAAATATTCCAGTACATATTTTATATATATATATATATATATATATATATATATATATATATATATATATATATATATATATATATATATATATATATATATATATATATATATATATATATATATATATATATATATATATATATATATATATATATATATATATATATATATATATATATATATATATATATATATATATATATATATATATATATATATATATATATATATATATATATATATATATATATATATATATATATATATATATATATAATACTAAAACTCTGTCTTGCTTGTGTGTTTGAATGTACACTGGGAATCCTGGAGGCCTCTGGGAATACCGAAGACTGCAGCAGAAGGAGGTTAAGACTGGTGGATTCTTGAAGACTTCTTCAAAAAGCCGTGATAATCCAATGGGCGCTTATCTAGCAGTTCTTCAGGAGCTGAAGACTGTTTCACAGGACCCTGGAGTCGTGAAGACGTCTTCAAGAAGACGTTGCAATCCAATGGGAGGTTCTCCAGGAATTCTTCAGGAGCTGAAGACGGCTTCACATGATCCTTGAGTCTTTAAGACTTCTAGAAGGCGTTGTAATCCAATGGGCATTTCTCCAAGAGTTCTTCAGGAGATGAAGGCGGCTTCAAAGGATCCTGGAGCCTTGAAGACAGAGTTTTAGTATTATAAACTCTGTCTTGTTTGTGTATTTGAATACACACTGGGAATCCTGGAAGCTTCTGGGAATTCTGAAGGATTCTGGGAATTTCAAAGGCTGCAGCAGGAGCCGTAGACAGCTGGATTCTTGAAGACTTCTTCAAGAAATCAAGATAATCCAATGGGTGTTTACCCAGGAGTTCTTCAGGAGCTGAAGACTGCTTCATGGAATCTTGGAGTCATGAAGACATCTTCAAGAAGTTATAATCCACTGGGCAGTTCTCAAGGAATTGTTCAGGAGCTGAAGGCAGCTTCACATGATCCTGGAGTCTTTAAGACTTCAGGAAGATATTGTAATCCAATGGGCATTTCTCCAGGAATGCTTCAGGAGCTGAAGATGGCTTTAAAGGACGCTGGAGTCACGAAGACGTCTTCAAGACTTTGTAATCCAACTTTCTCCAAGAGTCCTTCAGGATGTGAAAGAATTCGGGGCAGAATGATTCTGAAGACCGATTTTGGATTTCTCCAGAGATGGGCTGTTCTCCATGGATTCTTTAGGAGCTGAAGACTGCTTCACATGATCCTGGAGCCTTTAAAACTTCAAGATGTTATTATCCACAGCTTCACATGTTTCACAGATGACAGACACCACAGACTGAGTTCCAGGTCAGTCTTATCTATCTATCTCTCTATATATATAACAATAAAACTCTGAAGCATTTGTTTGTTTGTTTGTTTGTTTGCACACTGAAAGGTAAACGGGGCTGGTGCTGCCCATAGACTTTTGCTGACTACTATTGGTAGGGTTAATTTAGCTGTATTTATGGGAATGGAAATGGGTATGGTACAGATATGGGTATAGTATGAGTGAACTGATTTATATAGAAATTCATGTTCAGGACACAACAGAAAATCTGCTAGTTGTTTGTATGCCTTTGTGATCAGAGAGTAATGAACAGGTATTGCTGATTCGTTGAACGTCATGCAATCGTTGGGGTTTGGCATGAGCAATTCAAATGAATGCCATACATAGAAGACCCTTATTGGTTGCTTTTTATTATAAGAGACCAATCAGCTGAGGTCTATGACTTAAGCAAGTTGAGTTTGAAAAGTTAATGATCAGTAAGGGTTTAGCGGGCAATGCGTTGGGGTGCGTCTTTAAGACACTGATAGGTTTGTCTCCTCGGATTACCTTCCGACTATAATTGTATAATTAAGCAGAGTAATATTAGCAACAAGGCCCCGTGTAGCTTTTAAGGAAAATACACGTGTTAATTGTATCTTATACATTTCATTTGTACTGGTAGAACCTTTATATGACCGAGAATCAGGTAATATTTTTGGTGTCACTTGCGGGGTGTTGCCAATACATAAAAAGTAACAGCTTTATTGTGAAGGGGAAATAAACAATGCAAACTCAAAAATTGGCTGGTGATGGCAGGAGTGCTAGCAGTACCAGTGCTAACAATAACAGTGCAAGGAAGAGGACAGTGCGAAAGAGCTGTCAATAACTATCAACATGTGTTAAAAGAGTTGCACAAATTAACAAAATAAAAAGCCCGTCAACTGACCCACAATTTCGGCTGACGTCGCGTTGTCCCCGCAAGCGCGACCAGAAAAGAAAATAAAAAAAAACTGCCGGTGCTAGATGGATCAGTGCCTGAGTTTGACAATTCACTCACTGTGAAGGTTTCCTTTTGATTGAGACCTTCATAAAGTGTATTGAAAATGCCACAGTAGGCTGGACAGATAGAGAAAACATTGTGCAAACAAAGCAAAAAGTGACCTGGAATGCAGCATGGCAGATGAGGAGTTGGGACGTCAGTTGTTCTACAAACGGGGGCACTTTTAAACACTTCACCCAACAGTGTGTCTTACACCGAGAGGAGAAGATGAAACTAGTGGAAGCTTACAACCCCCTGTTGGAGGTGGGAGAGTCCATTTCAGCATTCTGTAATTGCTTTGGTAAAGACTATGAGTCCCTCTCATAGTCTTTACTGAAGGAGACCAGACTGTAGAGGGAAAAGAAGCCTTCTGCCTAAACATGCTGAGGCAAATTCTTCCCACCTCCATAGTGGGATTCCTTATTAACAATGAGAGGCCCTTACAAGCCTTGCTACTGAAGGTTCAACTTCTGTTAGGCCACGAAGAATGTCAACAAGCAAGAGGGAGGGGGCAGGCTACCTCTGAACTGTATGTTGCAACGATTAAACAACCTGACCAAGTGAGTCCTAAGCCAGTAAAGGCCACTTGTGGGCCCAGTGCCCCTCTCTCAACGAATCGCGACATTGTTTTCGATGCAATGAAACAGACCACCTTGTGAACGCTTGTTCAAAAAACGACGACGACCAGCAGAACAACGCTCCCCCTACACCAAGGAGAGGAAGGGAAAGTGATGTGGAGGAGGAGTCAGGAGGGCCCCCAACTACACCCATGCTCATCAGGTCCAAACAATGACCGTGCCCCTCTTAGAACAGGGGACGCCTTGTTGGGGAGTGAGGGGAGTCAACCAACCACCCGAGAATTAGTGTAGAGGCCTCCACCAACTGTCGCTGCCCCTGCCCAACCATTGAGGGTGCCAGGAGGGAAGGTAATGCATGAGCCTATCGCCTGCCCTCAATCCATGAAGGAAGTCATGGTACCAGTTGTGTCTTGGAAATATGGATGGCAGAGCGACAGCAAGGGTGTTGATCGACACTGGTGCAAGTGTGTCTTTGTTAGAAGAACAACTAATGGCAGGGTCGATGCAGCCTATGAAAGGTTGTTTAGTTTTAAGTATAGCAGGCGGCCATCAGATGGTAACCCAGAGGACTGTGAAGGAGCAGGTAACCATCCATGGGCGAGTAGTGACACATACCTTCTATGTGGTACCAACATTACAAGTAGAAGGAGTTTCAGTTATTTAAGGAATTGATTTTGTGGATAGGAACAAAATGATAATAATTGGAACAGATGGGAAGGGGATCAAAGTATATTTAAAAGGACAATGAACCTCCATAGAGGGGGGAGAGACCGAGGTGCCTAAGAGTCTCCCCAAGATCGAAGGGTGGTGGGAGGGAAGTACTGCTGCCCCAGAGGCGGGAGATGTGGCACCACTCCGGACCCCCTCGTCCCTCATTGTAACCCCAATACAGAACTTACCAGATGACACCTTAGTTATGATCAGAGTCCATCAGAAATGGGAAGATTTTATCATTCCAGGTCTGAGCGAGGTAATACACGACAAGATTACTGTGTCATTTACTAACATTAAAGATCAACGTATCATTTTAGACGGTGGGTCGATATGCGACCTTGAACCTTGTGATGCTTTTCACACACTTGAGACCTTGAGTAGCACATGTCAGGATCATGTCATGATGATGAATGTCTGGATAGACTCCTGCGAACAGCTGGTGGGTCTACCCCTGTTACTTGTCAAAACATTGTCAAGGAAATTATAGAATGTTATCAAAATGTAATTGCAATTGGCTACGAAACCCCAGGCAGAATAAATAATTTTCCTTTTGTTATAGAGACCAGGGATCAACCACCCATAAGATCTAAGCTGTATAGAATTCCAGTTTGTTATCAGCGGGAAGTGGAGAACGAAATTAATAAATTAAGGGAACAAGGGACAATTATAGAAAGTGAATCTCCCTGTTCCTTGCCAATTGTGATGGTTAAAAAGAAGGATGGTTCTCTTAGGCTATGTGTTGACTATAGAAAGTTCAATAGTATTACAAAAGACAATGCATTTCCATTGCCTTCTATCGAAGAATTGTTGATATAAAAATTCACGTTTAAGACGTAACAGAAAATCTACTAGTTGTTTGTATGTCTTTATGATCAGAGAAGACCCTTGGTTCCTTTCGATTATGAGACCAATCAGCTGAGGTCTATGACCTAAGCAAGCTGAGTTTTAAAAGTTAATGATGAGTAAGGATTTAGCGGTCGATGGGTTGGGGTGCGTCTTTAAGACAGTGATCGGCGCATCTCCTCAGAGTACCTTCTGACTATAATTGCATAATTAAGTAGCGTAATATTATCAACAGGACACTGTGCAACTATTAAGGAAAATACACGTGTTAATTGTATCTTACGCATTTCATTTGTACTGGTAGAACCTTTATATGACCGAGAATTAGGTCATGGGTTTAGGTATAGGTGTGTATACAGTAGGTATGGTATGGCTATGGGTATGGGTATGGATATGGATATGGGTATGGGTATGGGTATGGGTATGGTATTGGTATAGGTATGGATATGGTATGGATATGGGTATGGGTATGGGTATGGGTATGGGTATGGTATGGATACAGGTATGGGTATAGGTATGGTACGGATATGGGTATGGATTTTGTTAAAAATGTAGTAAATGAAAAAGTAACCTGATGGGCCATGGGTGGTCCAACATATATATATATATATATATATATATATATATATATATATATATATATATATATATATATATATATATATATATATATATATATATATATATATATATATATATATATATATATATATATATATATATATATATATATATACATACACACACACAGACACACACACACACACACACACATATATATATAAATATATATATATATATATATATATATATATATATATATATATATATATATATATATATATATATATATATATATATATATACATATAAGTTACCAGGAAGATGACTGGCGGAAGTCCAGTACCAGGCGCTTTCACATGTTGTTTATTCACGCATCATCGGGGCACAAATGAGACAGTTGAAAAGAAGGTTACAGGGCAAACAAAAAGAACAAGAATACCAGATGGTTAATTGTCCATGCATTTCTGATTAAGCTAAATAATTTAGTCCCTTCTATAAAATTTACCATAGAGGAAGAAAGGAAGTGTAATTTGAATTTTCTTGTCCATTGACATGATAGCAATTTCACCTTTTCAGTCTTTCGAAAATCAACTAACATTGCCTCTTTTATTCATTATTCATCCCATTAACTGAAGTGAAGCAAGATCTTTAGTTCCTTGTAACGACACAGTTAAAAGGAATAACATTGAATCTTGTTTTTTGAAGTCAAACAATGGTGAAATTGTTCTAAATTTAAGTCTTGGTTTGTTTAAACTTGATGCATTCATAATTAAAGAGGTGTTGATAAATATAAACAACAGAATTAGTATTAAATTTTATACATGTATCTGAAATTTGAATGGGTAACATTCCGTATCTCTTACGGTACAGTATACGGTTTTAGATTGTGACCGCCTGATCCGGGATTATCCTGGATTATCTTTTTGTTTATTACCCTTTATCAATTAACCTGTGGTATTCTTGTTCTTTTTGTTTACCTTGTAACCTTCTTTTCAACTGTGTCTCATTTGTGTCCCAACGATGAGTGAATAAACAACACGTGAAAGTGATTGGTGATGAACTTCTGCCTGTCATTTTCCTTTGGTATTCGTTTAGATACTGAGGTCACGTGCATCTACTGTGGATTTTTAAGCATATGTATACACACACACATATATGTATATGTATATATATATATATATATATATATATATATATATATATATATATATATATATATATATATATATATATATATATATATAAATATATATATATATATATATATATATATATATATATATATATATATATATATATATATATATATATATATATATATATATATATATATATATATATATATATATATATATATATATATATATATATATATATATATATATATATATATATATATATATATATATATATATATACATACATATATATATATATATATATATATATATATATATATATATATATATATATATATATATATATATATATATATATATATATATATATATATATGTAGTCAAGGGCAGGAATAGGCTGGAGTTTCACACTTCCTTTATTGCTTCCTACGTTTCGTGATTCATAATCATATCATCAGGGAATTCTATGGAAAATCAAATAAATTAATAAAATACTGAACGGCTAAAACTGAATTACGTTAAAATATTAGTCATTAAAAATCTATAAAGGCTGTTCAAAATTACACACACAAGAGCACACTTTTATACATACATACAAAGGATAAAATCACGTTACACACGGACACATATGGTCACACAAGAGCACATTAAAAATAGCAAAATCACAAAACCCTCCAAATAAATTACAAAAAAAGAATAAAAAAATTATATAATTTTAAGAAAAATTTTTTTTTTAAAGAATAGAGAAACAAACAAAGACAGTAATATACTTATAAGAAAAGCAGAAGACGCTCACCTTACAATGCAAACGACAGAACCACACTAACAGTAAAAGAAAAAATATATACTGAAAAACAGAACAAAAAGATCAGAGGTACAAATAGTAATGACCTATGACAAAAACAATGGAACTGAGGCAGTTTGCGTGTTTAATGAGGGAACCCGCAGTTTAATATTTAAAGACTCAAGTATCTGCAGTTTCTGTTGGTTCTGTGCTTGGCCAATAACTTTAAAATCATCATAATTTATCTGTGTTTTGCACTTGGTGGCATGATTTCTTATACAGGATAGCTCTGGATTGGAGAGTCGGCATCCAGTTCTATAACTCACTCCCTTATGAGAGTCGGCTCTGACCCTGAGAAGCCGCCTGGTGGATCCAACATATGTTCCCAGACTACATCTGGGACAAGTATATCCATAAACAACACCAGACGACATCAAAGGGCAGAGCCGATCTTTAAACCCGAAGAGTGAGCCGATTGTCTTTGGATTTTTTGGGATGAGTTTAATGTCAATGGCCCCAAAGTACCTCTGAACGATCCTAATAAAATCCCTTCTAAAGCTATCATCATGTAAAAATGGGAAAACGGCGTATATAGGGAGTTTAGGGACATTAAAGTTTACTGTAGGGCTGAATGATTTGTTCAGTAGTCTGGAAAGAATTCTATAGAAAGTTTTGCGTGGAAAGCAATTACTATTAAAGTATTGTTGCAGGAAAAGGATTTCTTCATGAAAAAGGGCGCAACTAGAAGTGAGAGTTAAAGCACGGTGTATGAGAGTGCGGACAGAGTTAAGTTTGAAATTAAAAAAGCAGGAGCTATAAAAGTTTGACCCAAGACCAGTAAACGTTCTTTTTTATAAAAACAGTAGTATTGAAACGGTCATTATCTTTGAAAATAAAAATATCTAAAAAGGCCAGTTTAGAATCCTGTTTCTTCTCCAAGGTAAAAGTGATGCTGCTATGACAGGCATTGGCAAAATCAAGAAATCGGTTTCATGTTTAAAAAGAGCAAACGTATCATCTACGTGTCGAGAGTAAAAAAGAGGGCGATAGGCCAAGGGGCATTCTTCAAGGATGTGCTCCTCCAGGGAGCACATAAAAATGTTTGCAAAGGTTGGTCCTAGTGGACTTCCCATGGCCATGCCTTCTATTTGTTTAAACAGTTTTCCATTAAATTAAAAGGCCGTGTCCAGCACTGCTAGTTCTAAGAGCGATTTAAAAAAGGGACGATTAAAATTACAGTAAACCGAATCAGGATTAGGAAAGAGCTTTTCAAGGATAATCGTAATAGTTTCTCTAACGGGAACATTTGTAAATAGTGATTCTACGTCTAGACTTGTCATAAATAAATAGGAGTCTTGATAAGAGATACGGTCTTTGAATTGTTCCGAATTTTTAAGGTATATTGGTTAGTGGTCAAGGGTTCTAACAGGGGTACAAGGAATTTCGCTAGCTTATAGTTTGGGGCATTGTACGAAGCAAGGATAGGGCGAAGAGGAACATTGGTTTTGTGAATTTTGGGAAGGTTAAACAGAATGCCGAAAGAGGAGCCAGTGGAAAAGAGATCATGGTATACCTTCTCATCTATGATTTTCCCATTTTTTAGTGTTCGCAGAAACCTGTTGATTTTGTCTTCTATTTTAAAAATTGCTTGGTAATTTGGCAATCCTATTTCTAGAAATTTAGTGCTCTCATTAAGAATCACATTCATTTTGTTAATGTATTCGGACTTGTCTAGAATTACAGTTCCCCTCCCCTTATCAGGCCTAGTAATAATCAAATCGTCTCGTTTGGCTAAGGCTTTAAGGGTTACAAGGTCACTCTTCCTAAAAAAGGGAGCCCAGTGGGTTTTGAGTTTGGAAAAAGCACCATGAGACAACGACATCAACTCATTTTGAAGTCTGCTTAGGTCGTGACACAAATTAAGATATTTTAGTCTATGGAACAAGAATTCGAGGGACGAATAGAATTGGCAGTAAGGTTGTGAAATCAGGGATTTCACGAAATCCCAGAATTTTTTTTAAGGAATTCATGACATCTCCAATTCACTTAGGAACACTTGATCCCCGAGGGGCTAGTAATGAACAGGGCGAAACAGTGATTCATCCATACTGTTTCGCCGTGTTTAATATTAGCCCCTTAGGGAAAAAATGTGATCAAATGCACCTAGGGACATTTGATCCCCGAGGGGTAGTATTAAACACGGCAAAACACATTTGATCCCTGATAGGCTAGTACTAAACACTGCGAAACAGTGTAGATGAATCACTGTTTTGCTGTGTTTAGTACTAGCCCCCAGGGATCAAATGTCCTTAAAATGAATTGGTGATTTCACACTCTCACTGTAACACACACACACACACACACACACACACATATATATATATATATATATATATATATATATATATATATATATATATATATATATATATACTTATGGATTGGGTCTCTTTAGAGGGATGAAAGGGGACCTTTATATTAAATTACTGCCAGATGGGCCAACAGAGAACACCAAGCTGTAAACTAAATAATGGTGAAGTGAAGAACTTACCTTATTGTACCAATTTGATAAAAGAATGGAAGGTCGCCATAAGGAATGAGTCAGTTGTTATGTTACAGTGAATTTATTTACATATGAAGCAATGAAATGAGGCTGGAACTGAGGATTCAGCAGGCAATCAAACTTAATGAAAAAGAAATTTACGGTGACATAAATGGCATGTCTCAAATTGGAAAGTGTGATAAGGCTTGTAATAATTTTTGTAATTGGCTTTGTGTGCAACTGAGTAATGGCTATCCTGACTTCCTTGATTTCAGAGATGGCAGTATTCTTTAAGGATTGGGTTCACAAGGCGGAGGTTTGACTGGGCAGTGTGTGGTCGAACTCCTGCAAATGAAGCCAGGGTTAGCAATTTAGCACCAATAATTTCTCTCACATGAATCTATGCACTATAGAAGAATTGATCACTTGAGTTTCTTAAATTAATTTGCCCTTAATTTACACTATGGAGGGAATATTTGAATACTAATCACTGAATTGAATTAGGTTGGTTTCAAAGCAAGTCACGGCGCGATTCACGGGCTGCTCAGACGTAGGCTGACTTAACAAAGGGGCTGCGTTTCAGGAGGATGAAAATTGAGATTTTGAGAAATAAAAAAAAAAGAAATTTCACAGAGTGAAAGAAGCTGGCTTATTGACTAATTGCGGTCGACGTACCTGGGGCCTGTAGATGTTTTATGCTGAACATTTGAGGCTGGGCCAATCGACGTGGTTAGTTTTCACCAGCGGAAGGAAGGAAGATTTACACATGTGTCTCGAGGGCTGGTTCTGCGTGGAGTGTGGCATCAAAGGAAACCAGTGCTCTCCTTCCAGATTGTTTGCTTCGAGGAATAGGCCTAGGTCGATCTGCAAAAAGTCATACAGCCAGCAAAAGTGGAGAAAATTTGGTCTTACTTAGAGGTTAAGTTCCTATCTATCTCGAAGCCTGGATCTGCCTCCCATCCTCTAACTGACTTGCTACTCCTACATATCGCGTGATAGGGGTGAAGGGGGGTTGTTGTTGTATTACCCCAGGTCAGCTTAGGTGGGGCTTTCCCCTTCATGAGTTCAAAACAGGCGCTAACTGTCCTTTCCTTGTTCAAAATACGCTTGGTTTACCTCATCTGCCATGTTTTCTTCGCCCAACAGTCAAATGAAAGGTGAAATTATTCCTTGAGTAAATTAATTACTAGCTGCCTGACGAGGAGGACTGGAAATCTTTAATAATATATATATATAAACACACACACACAAACACACACACACACACACACACACACGTATATATATATATATATATATATATATATATATATATATATATATATATATATATATATAGAGAGAGAGAGAGAGAGAGAGAGAGAGAGAGAGAGAGAGAGAGAGAGAGAGAGAGAGAGAGAGAGAGAGAGAGAGAGAGAGAGATATATATATATATATATATATATATATATATATATATATATATATATATATATATATATATATATATATATATATATTTGTGTTTGTGTGTGTATGTGTATTTATGTTTGAGATGTGTAGATCTTCACATAATCATATGTAATCGTACAGAGGCTCACAAACATTTCTTGTGAAAAATTTCTCTTCATCATTTTGGGAAAATACCATCATCTTTTGTCTTCCTAACAAACTTTCATCACAGCATAGTTGCACAGCTTTTTTATCTTGGAAATTTATACCCGAAGTTCGTAATAAACTGCGTGTCGCGCTGATGGCCTGCAGAAGGTTTAGTGTAGTTTCTCTCCTTCGCCCCACTGTCTTTACAGTGCACAGGGCCAAAAAGGTAGTAAAACGCACAGGCTATATAAACACTTTACAGGCTTTATTTGCATTTTGCCCCAACCTAATGAGATTTAAATGTAGTTGAAAAAATGAGCTCCTAATGTTATGGGGCTATCAATGAGCTTATTATTATTATTATTATTATTATTATTATTATTATTATTATTATTATTATTATTATTATTATTATTATTATTATTCAGAAGACGAACCCTATTCATATGGAACAAGCCCAAAGGGGCCATTGACTTGAAATTCAAGTTTCCAAAGAATATGGTGTTCATCAGGAAGAAGTAAGAGGAGGTAAAGAGAAATACATAAAGAAGAGATTCCACTTATTTAAAAAAAAAAAAATAGATTAAGTAATTAATAAATAGATAAAATTGTCCTATTAGCAATGCATTACATCTTCGTTTGAACTTTTGAAGTTCCAATTACTTGACATCCTCTGGGAGACTGTTCCACAGTCCAACGGTGTGAGGAACAAAGAAGTTCTACAACGAGGCACATTTACTGCATATTGGTGATGCTGCTCAGCGAATCAGGTTGCTCTCGGCAGGTAGAGTGGATCAGGGATCAATTGTGAATGTGAAAGATCTCTGTTGAAATACCGCTACACTGTCACAAGCACAAACATGCCACCGTGAGAGAAACGGATGCGTTGTAGTACCGAATTAGGGGCCTAGCATTTAGTCCGATTACTGACTTTATTTTTCTATTCTATTTCCTTGACGACTTTACAAATAATAGGAATCGATTTTTGCTGATTTTAAAGCAATGGGAATATTGTGTATATTAACTTAAATAGTTTTACCCTATCTTTCCACAACAACTTTATCATATATTTTTATAGTCCTCCTCTGCCAACAGCATTGCTAGTCTACTTTTCGGATTTTTTAAGCTTTTTGATGCCCCATGCTTTCACATTTCTTCTGTCTTTGTCTTCCAGATATGATGGCCTACTCACATTTAGTCTCGCGTGCTTATGTTTTCTTTTTTTTATGCAATACGTTAACCCCTCTATTAGCGTATCTGAGCATAGCTCTCGTAGCAAAGTTTTGCTTTCATTAGGGTTACTTTTCAACATAATTCCCTGCTTCCACAACTACCAAGCTCTCAAAGTTTGTTTTTTTATGTAAATGTTATTCATCTACACTTGCTTTAACATTTTATTGTCTTAACTTACTGGATTACTCGAAAATGATTTTGGAAAGACCACAACTTTTTAGTACGTGTATAGTTTTATATACGATAAGAATTTTCTCCTAGATTGTAAGTCATCAGATTAGCTGAAAATGCTCAGCATTTCCGTTCATGGAAAATGACTTTCACGTAGTGTGACTTTCCGCATGCCTTATCGTCATTTCATTAGCGGCAGTTCGCCTAACGAAAACATTCGGATTTTTTCCACATCCCTTACTCCTTTTCTATTGGCAAGTCCTTCAGTGCTTACACTTATTGACCTTTTCCTTCTCAGTTTTCGCTTCTTTTACTTCAAAGCTCTGGAAAATACTTCCTTCCTGGGTCGTAATCCCTCTACTCACAGACTTTAGAATATCCTTCCTGCTCAGGTTTTTTTTTTTATGATTGCTTTTCGCCACCAACTCCTAAGTAGAACATCTGATAGTTTCATTCGGTGGTTAACGTTTGATGAATGTAAATGGGAGCTTCATTGCACGTCTTCCAACATGTAACGGTAACATTGATTTATGTGCGTCACAGATAGATCATATATTCATTGATATTTACCTGCTACTTCTGTTCCCCATACTCTCATAGACGCACATTAACACACATACAAGAAACATACACACATAAATATCTACTTATATATTAATTTCTTCTTCTTCTTTATAAACTTCTACTGTAATAATCTGTCAACATAAAATCATGAGCTTATTGTGTGCAAAATCACGTTCATTAAATAATTAACCAAAAACAGAATTTCATAGTTTATTTTTCTCCTGTGTCTTTGCAGTGGGCGCCATAAGAACGATTTCCAATCGTCTTCTCCGCGCTAACCCCTGCATGAATAAAATATGCGAAATCGCATAAGCTAACAGATCCTCCTCATAAATATCGTCATGTACACAGAATGCACTAAAGCAGCAAAGCTCTTTCCTTTGTTCTCTAAAACCATCCTCTCCTCCTCTTGATTACTTTTAGTTTTCTGTAAAAGAAAACTATTGTGTCGGCTTTCTCTGTCCGTCCGCCCTCAGACCTTAAAGGCTGCAAATTGGTATGTTGATCATCCACCCTCCAGTCATCAAACATACCAAATTGCGGCCCTCTAGCCTCGGTATTTTTTATTTTATTTAAGGCTAAAGTTAGCCATAATTCTGGCACGATTATAATCGTGCATCTGGTAACGATATAGGACAGGCCACCACCGGGCCGTGGTTAAAGATTCGTGGGCCGCGGCGTATACAGCATTATGCCGAAACCACGGAAAGATAGATATGTTTTCGGTGGCCTTGATTATGCGCTGTACAGAAAACTCGATTGCGCTGAAGAAACTTCAGGGCATTTTTTACTTGTCTCTATTCTCTTTAAAAGCATCCTCCCCTCTCCTGGTCTACTTTTTTTTCTTTCCTCTCTATCTATTTTCGAGCGTTTATTGACAGGCAGTAGTGGCTTATGTTTCATTCATGAATGGGAAAAAATCTAAGAAATAGTTCGCTGGGAACTTGTTCATTTTCTTTGCCCAGAATATATATGCCATCTACCACTGACTTCATAAACAGGCCCCAACGCAGAATCTCTCTCTCTCTCTCTCTCTCTCTCTCTCTCTCTCTCTCTCTCTCTCTCTCTCTGTTCATATAACCTGAGCTGATTTTCCTATTTTCCACGCTGAATTGTGTCTTGATATTCACTGATGTTTATGTATCTGTATTTATCATGAATTTAACTTTTCTCACTTCCATTATTTTATATTTCTATTGTTGAAGCTCGCGACAAATACTCACACGCCATTATCTAAATGGAAGCTGGGCAACATATCTTTCTTCTACCCTTATTGTTCTTGCCTTAAAGATACAATGGTGTTCCGGTCTTGTTGCCTCCCCATTCATTACGGGGCAAGAGGGAGATCCGGGGGGGAAAGACCTTTCTTTCTTCTGCTGTTTTACTTTGGGATTTTTTTCTCGGCAGGTTCGGGTGCAGGATGGCTTCGGGTTATTTTGTTCATTAAGATATTTCGTTTTTGCCATTGTCTCTGGCATCACTGTTAATACGTCTTTCTCCTTCCCTCTCCTTCCCCTCCTTTCTCTCTCTCTCTCTCTCTCTCTCTCTCTCTCTCTCTCTCTCTCTCTCTCTCTCTCTCACTGTGTGTGTGTGCGTGTGTGTGCGAACCGTCTCAAAACGGAATGTCAGGAAACATAGCAAGGAGAAGGCTTATGAACCGTTTTGAAGGAAGTTTTTTTTTTTTATCTTTTGAGCCTGGCATCATATTCCTCGCCTTAAAAAAGGATAGAAGTTGTTCGTGCAACTCTTTTATATTTTCTGTTTCACATTCCACCACTTAAAGGAAAACTTATTCGATTTATTAGTGGCCTTCTAAATCAAATTTGCCTTTCTTTGCTTTTCGTATATTCTACATCACAAGAAAAGTTGCATTGCTTTTTATTCTTTTATTCAACAAGTACTTTCTTACTTTTACACCGAGGAGCATAATATTTATAGGTTGCATAATACTCACTAAATTTCATATTAAACATAAAAGTAAGGTACACGAGAACTTCGAGTAATGTTTATATAAAAGTTAATCATGTGATAATAGGAATTATAACGTAAAGAAGGTCTAATACAATACCGATGTTTAATCACGTATTCTTTTTGGAATATTATTTAACATGGTATCATCAACAAGGGAGAATTATTCAAGTATTGTCTTCTGTGTCGTAAAAATAAAAGTCTGACTCTTTCATATCTTCTACGAATGAGACACTCAAGAGTTCCTGAGCAACTGTTAACCATCATGCTAGTCCTTTCGAGAGGAGCAGGAAAGAAATCAACAGCGGCAAATGATAAGAAACTGATTGTATAGTCAGTTGTTTGAATGAACGTTACAGTAAACCAGCAAATGAAAAGTGAAACCAGGTAACAGGAAAAAAAAAATCACAGGTAAAAATGTCATAGGAAAATTCACATTAATCTTTCCTAGATAGTGACCCCCAAGGGTTTTAATCCGGTATGTATCCACCTTTCCGGCGTGTTTAGTACAAGCCCGTTGGGATGACCGTAAGAACATAAACGAAAGACTATAAATAGCATGAAGACATATTAGTCCTAGATAACGACCACCGAAAACCCCTGGGGGTCACTGTCTAGCAGAAATCCAAAATATTTTCTGTTTTATTACTTCAATTGCTTTAGTTGCCACCATAAATTAATGTGACTTTTTTCTGTGACTTTTTTTACTAGTCAAAATTTTGACTCTTTGTGCGACTTTTTTTTCCTGTGACTTTATTACCGGTCACCATGAAGAGTATGTGTGGTTACGTCCACAAGCATGGAAAGTAAATTATCAGGACTTGGAATGGCTACGATGCCGTGTTTATTATCAGTCTTGTACCCCTCAAGGATATGGTAACAATTATACGTAAGATTTTCTAGCGACTTCTTACCTGTTAAGCAAAACCTTACGAAAGAAACGCTGAGTTTATGAAATCCTCAGTACTTTTGAAATAACGTTCCGGTGCTATTAGTCTTGAACTCCTTGAATAACAAGGTCGCTTAAGAATCTAGTGTAGCTTTCGTTACAATGCAATGGAAGATCTCTTTGGATAGCGCTGTTTTTCTGAGAACTATGCTAACTCATTCAAGTATAGAACAGACAGAGCGTTGCTACTCTTTGTTGATAGTACATCTAGTGGTATAATGAACGTTTGTGATGCTTCAAGTAAATGTACAATTCCTAATATTTTCTTCCCCGATAATTGGCTCGATGTAACTGATTGAATGCGAGCAACAAATTTAACTTATGGTAATTACAAGGAAACAGTGAAAGGGCAAAAGTGCACCAGTGGTCGTAAGGAGTCAATTATGTACGTGAATGAGCCGCTTGGGCTGAAAGGTGTTGATTTTTCTTACACGTAATTTAGCAGTTATATTTATTATCAGCTTTAGTGCTCTATCCGTTTTACATTGGAAACAACACATATTTGATGCCTCTCTTTAGCCTCTCTTTTATAACTCTTAAAGTCGGACAAACAGACAAACAGATAGACAGATAATCATGTATAACCTAAAAGGCAAAGAGCTGAAAGGACACAGCAATCGGATTCATTCTCCAAGCGAACTGAAAACCCCCTCTATCCTCCTCTTTGAGATGGGAAAATGGAAGAAAGTGGTGCTAGCTTACATCTCTCGAAAACAATAAGGAAGAAAAGCACTCAGTCTTTATGGCCAGAATATCGTGAAACCATTCCCGACCCGCAGAAGCAAGCCGGAAATTTCTATGCTCTCTGCTCTTTTGAACCCTGAGATTTAAAGAAACGTCAGGCCTTCATATATATTTCCTTATTTTCTGCGGTGGAGTTTGGCTGAATTTCGCCGTTGGTTTGCGGTTAACAATGAAATTTCACATGAAATTTTTGTGTGAAGTTAAATCCTGTTGTTCGAAAATATGGATTTTAAAAATAACGTTACGGCTACGAAATGCCCCTCTAATACCACTATACAAATGCGCCTGTAAATGCTGTGGTGATTGTAGCGCAGTGGGAGGAAATGCCTTATAGCTTTTAAAGTTCTTACAACGAACCTCTAAAAGCATTTCTGGCAGTGGGGGTCAGCACCTTCATGGTCGATTGAAAAGACCACGAACGCTCAACCTCTAAGCTGAAAAAATGAATGAAATATAGTATCAGAGGGAGAGAGTGGCAGAAAGAGAGATTGCAAATAGACTCATAATAATATACTAGATGAAAACGAAAAGTCTTTGGTTAATTCTTACTTACAGTAAGTCGTGAGTCATGTCTTTTTATTTTTATCCAGTGAGAAGTGCTATGTATCTGATTCCCCTCTAAAAGTAGCTACACGATATTTATTTTGATTTATAAATTTTATCAATGTCATTTAGAATATAAATCTCTCTCTCTCTCTCTCTCTCTCTCTCTCTCTCTCTCTCTCTCTCTCTCTCCTGAAGAAGATGAAAACCAAACCCGCTCGCTGACGCCATGTTGGTTTAACGATGAGCTGTCTTTCCCTTCTGCTTTACTTGTTTTCATGTGTAATCCCTCTCCTCCTCACCTAATTAGGGCGGGCTCTCCAGTATCACAGCTACTCCCTGGCGCAAACATTCTTCTTTATTCAGCTCTTTCGAAGTCCCTAAAAAATTCGTTGGTCTTGCTAACACCTTCTCTTGTTTTGTTCACTTTTAACCTTCATTTTTTGTTCTTCCTCTACTGAGGCCCCACTTAAACTCTCTAGACGTGTGTTGAGAGTTAGGAGCCTGTGTGTGCGTGTGTGTGCGTGAGAGGGAGAGAGAGAGAGAGAGAGAGAGAGAGAGAGAGAGAGAGAGAGAGAGAGAGAGAGAGAGCTGCTGGGAGGACAAGCGAAAGATCCAAGATATTTTTTTATATACATTCCTTCACGGAGTTTGCTTCTTTGTTTCTTTTTTGGGGGGACTACGCGGCCGTGTGCTTTCTAAGCAAAATAGTGTCTTGCATTCAGTTCCTTTCCTTTGACTTTCAACATGATGGCTCCCACTTTGACACGTCTTGACTCTCACTGTTCCAAACAAGCCCCACGAATTCTTACAGAGATGTCACAATCGAAACCCGTTTGTACGGGTATCTCCCCACCCTCCTCTCTCTCTCTCTCTCTCTCTCTCTCTCTCTCTCTCTCTCTCTCTCTCTCTCTCTCTCTCTCACCAGATGGGAGGTATCACATCAGGGATTATACTGTATTTAGAGCCCATTTACACAAATGAGCCATCTCTGCCAACCATCCCTATTGGAATCTTTGTTGACATCCATTAATTGTATGCTGACTTTAAATACTGCTCGTGCTAAGCGATTGTTCTACCTCCTGACCTATAATGATTGTTTTCTAATATAGCAATAAATAACATTATCTATCAGGTTATTTTAATGTAATCACAGAAACGTATAAACAAATTTGATGTTTATATATTTCGCGCTAGCTAGTTGCAAAGATGCAAACGCTGTAGACATTTGAAAAGGTTTAAAAGCAAAATTCCCTTCACAATCCATCAAGGTTCTCGTAATCACCATTTTCCATGGATGGCATTAGAATATAAAAGGTTTAGCAGACGTGGAACAAGTCGTCAGTTTAGCATTTTTACTGGCTGGGTTCATTATGCAAAACGTTCGCGGTGTGGTAACTAATTCTTGCCTCTTTTATTCTATAATGAATAGGGAACAGAACATTGTGGTCTGCATTGTTGATTATGTTTCAGAATTTTTTTTTTATTATCTGCTGAATCTGACGGTTTCCTTGTTAAAAATATGGAACAGTTATTCAAAGTTATATTTCTTAACGCCTTTGAGCCAGAAAACAAAAATAAAAGTATTTTAACAATCTTTTCATTCCTTTAATCTTACGTCTTTGAAGTCTCGCATTCCAAATAACAAGGGCACTTGTAATTGACGTTCATGGTTTTCTAAGGATTTTATTAATATCCTAGTGTGCAGTACTCCATTTTTAGACATAGATTCAGCGATAAAATTACCTTTACATAAAGCGAAGTAGAAGTCAGCGGATCACTAAGTATAAGAAATATTCCAAACTCAGATATTCTGTTCATAATAAAGATATTAAAACGTTTTATATGGTGTCGATCCTATGATTTATTCTTGCTTAAGTCGTGAGTTTATCTTTTTGTTTTTACCCCGTGAGAGGTGCTGTGTATCTGATATTCTTCTAACCTTCTAAAAGTGTTGCTAGTCACGACAATTATTCTGATTTATGACTTTCAGAATACAAATCTCTCTCTCTCTCTCTCTCTCTCTCTCTCTCTCTCTCTCTCTCTCTCTCTCTCTCTCTCTAATACAAAAAATGTATATATATACACACACACACATATATATATATATATATATATATATATATATATATATATATATATATATATATATATATATATATATATATATATATATATATATATATATATATATATATACTATGTATATATATAACACTTATATATTATATACTTGAAATGCGAAGCAGAAAATCTTCTTTATACTTGAAATACGCAGACTGTGTCGAGTTCAATATATCTTTTGAATAAATTACAACAAAAGAAGAACTTTAACTGATAAGTGCATCTATCCCGGCTACTGTCCACTTGTTATAGAATGGTTGAGTCAATTCTCAATCGCAGTACCTAAACTTAAGCCCCAGTTTGAAATCGTGGCTGGAGCGGATGCGCTTTGTAATCATAAATCTCCTTTGGTGTAACTTATTTCCAAGATGTAGGGAATTATTTATTAATTGCTATTTGTTGCGCAACTGTAATCGGAAACCAGATTATGAATGTCAGTTATATCCGGTAATCAGAGACTCTGATGAATTCTTTTACACTTGAACAACCTTGACTCTGAAATATATCCTCCAGATCATACATGCTGTCAACATAAGAGAACCGGAGTCCATTCCCGGTGAAGCCTCTCTAATTCTGTGAATCGCTTTCTGGGCCAGTGCCAGAGATGGCGACAAAACTTACGCCGTTCTTCCATGAACGAACAAAGAAACTATCTTTCTTCACATTCCAACCTCAAAGTGGACGTTTCTTTTAACAAGGAAGTGTAATAATGAAAATAATTTTGATTCATCAACTCAGTCTTGATTAAGGAAAATATTACAGACGACAGTGGAAAAGTATCTTGATCCAGACAAGAGTTCGAATATGCGTAAAATTAGCAGGGTAATTAGGTACAGCGTCGTTCCAGTTCTACGTGATTTTGTCATGTTATCATTTACCTGTAATATGAAAATCAAATTGCAAATAAACTTTCAATAGACAATGAAGTTCACGTATTCTTTCTTCAAAAAAGAAAGAACTGAAATATACTCCTAGTAACGAAAAGGTAAGAACAACTGTTCACTAGAACATACTATTAAACATTGTACCGGGCAGAGAAAGCTCTACACGAGTGTATTTTTTTCAAAAATATTTCTATTAGATTCTTAATGGAAGCCATAATAGTTCTCACTTTTTGTTTTCTTTGTAAGTAATTTTCGTTGAGACCATAGTTTTTTTTGTTAATGTTGTAAATTTGCATAATTTTAGAGTAATGTCAAATTAGTAAGAAATCCTAAACTTTTGTGTTGCTTGCTCTTGGAATCCAGTTTTTTCTAGTATTTCGAGTAAGAAATATATTATTGACTGCAATTTAGCTGGTGAAAAAATATAGTTCATCATCATCTTGTGTGAATTCTAAAGACTTACAACCCTGTCAGTATATAATGACAGATTTGCTGATGCTAATGTATTTCATGTTGCATTTTTGCATCAGATGAAAATTTGTAATTCCCTGGTTAAGATGAAACGAATATTAGAATGAATTTAACTTTGAACTTTGCGGTGAGAAACATAGTTAGTCCATTGGGCAACACCGAGAGATAAAAGGCTTGTGGGAGCTTTTAACTATTCAAAAGAGAAGAGTGTTGAGAACTTGTGATTTTTCTTTGTAAATTCTGGGACAATGTTTTCCCAGTGGAGAAAGTTTCTGAACGAATCATATGTGTGAACTGCATAACAGAACATGAAATATTCTCGGAAGATTCAAATAATTTCGAGTTATTCAAGATCTACATTATTCATATCCCATATATAATCTATTTTCTATTTCTGCCCAGTACCATCGTAAACAAAGAGATAACCATTTTGTTTGTTAAAAAGGGGAAAAAATTTAGTTCACGTTCTATTTAACAATTTATACTTTTGTCAAATTTTCAAGCTGTTAAGTACTTGCCATATAATTATGAATAATTGTCTGCAGATGTATCATCATTCACATAAAAAGAACTAATTATGAATTATGCTGAGTATTATTACAGAAATGTTCTTTTTACGTGAGTATCTGTATGGCCGTTCTTGATCAAGTATTTGCCAGACTGACTTTCAATCATTTTTGCAGCTTGTACCTGTACTTCCTTCCTATTACCTTCAAGCATTGCTGATGAAGTAATTTATGAGGACCTTTCTGTAAAAATCGGGTTACTGCTTTAAAATAACGACTCCTAATCTGATACCTTAGGTTTGTGAGGTAATAACCCATTGAAACAGGTGTCTCTCCCTCCTCTCTACCATCTGGTAAAAGAGAGGGCAGCCTGGAAACATCAATCTTTATTATAATTTTCCTACGCTACAGGATCTATGTCCCTTAAATATAGTTGGAGTTTACTCCAAGCATTTACATCAAAGAACAAAATTTTCTGAAGTTATCGGAAAAAATGAAAATTTACCTTTCCTCCATATAAGAATGTTTCAAGTCCAGTGAAAAAGGAAATCTAAAAAATCTTTTCAAATAGCACTTTTTTCCACACAACTGGCATGAAGGTTTTACAGTATAGCTTGTTCTATAGATTCGTCATTTTTATTCGCCTGACAATCTTCACCTAAGCCATGCCAATCCTGTACCATCTCATACAGAATATCCACTGATTGCAAAGACCCAAAAACTCTAGCCATCATGAGACATCTTTTCCAGATAGCCACTGTGTTTTGTTTTATTTTCCTTAATATGTAAATTCCTGTACTTCATTTTCCTATAGAACAAGCTTCATGTAATGTTTCTTTATATCTCAAAGGATGGTAATTGTTATGTTGCCAACGTAATGGATCACATGCGGTGCAGATAAATTGTTTTATTAATAAGATAAAAATAAGATGGTGGCTACACCCCTGGATGCACTTTTGCTCCAGTTGTTTAATCTCCTCAAGACAATCTTACAAAAAAGTGCCATTGCTTCTATAAACTATCAGTATTCGAACCGACTAAATGCTAGATGACTGGACTTTTTTTTTTTTTTATAGAATAAGGAAACTTTTAGTTTTCAGGTAGACGGACTAACAAGAATATCTCCTTTTATCCCTGTAAACTAAAGGAGTAATTTCTTGGTACACATAACCTTAGCAGATCTCCAGATATATCTGTGGGCAGATATATATTGGAATAGATATAGTGGAAAAGTAGGTAGGTAGATAGATAGATAGAAAGATATGCATACCTCTCATCATCTATTTAAATCTCTGCTATAGAAACATTAATGTCAATACACTAGTGGGCTTATTGGAGAGAGAGAGAGAGAGAGAGAGAGAGAGAGAGAGAGAGAGAGAGAGAGAGAGAGAGAGAGAACTCCAATGATTATCCCGTTCCACGGTACGCCGGGATCAACTTCTTAAGCGAGCGGTGTGAATTTCTCTTTGAATCAATAAAAGTTCAAATTCTCAAATAACTCAACGATACCACACTTCTTCTGTAGCCCCCTCTCCATCCTGCTGCACTACTTGAAATATTTTCAGGCATTTGATGTTTCCAGTGTAGAGGAAGTGAAGCCGGGATTCCAGAAATTGACGGGTTGAAAAGGATTGACGACGACTATCCAGCAGTGTATGACTCTGGATATATCAAGTGAAATGGGTCCTTCTCAGTCTCCTCTCTTTTTGAGAGTCGCTTCGAGTTCCTTTTTGCATTATGGATGAGGAGAAAAGGATTTTGAACTTCGGCATCGGAGGCGTGTTTGGAGTATAGATCAAGAAGTTTCAGTAGATTTCTCGGTACAATGAACAAATGTTTGTTTGTTGTCTGCTGTGCTCGGCACTGGAAATTACTGTGTAATACGAACGAACGAAACAGATTCACTATTTTTTTTTTTTTCATTATGCCTCTGGAGATAATATAAGGAGAAAAACAATAAATAAAAAAAAAAAATGAGCTTATCTGAGGGAGATATATTTTTCGTACCTAAGCTTACACTTTTTTTTTTTTTGTCATTTTGGTGAGCAAATAAGCTTAGTTCAATTTTGCTCGTTTCAACAAAAATAAAACAGATTTTCTTTATCAAACATATTTATATTACACAGGCTGATACCCTTATTTAATGAATTCCTTTTACACGGTTTGCTTGTTTCAGGCTCCAAATCTAACGGCCATTTTATGAGGGGAATACCCTAAACTTTTATTTTCAGTATTCTTCTGCGTTATATCGTAAAATGTTTCCGTAGTTGTTATATCAACCTATTTTTTTTATTTTGTGATTTCATAGAAATATCTCCAGTGATATCAACAAGGAAAAAGCAAGATTTATTACGGTAACATATCACTTTTAAGACAGTTGGCATCAGGACAGATACGAAGCCTGTTATTGACCGTCCTCATTTTACAGCAACATCCTGAGATATATCTGAAAACCCCCGCCCACTGCTCCTCGCCAAGACATAAACCCAGGATTCTTTTTTAGCTGATATTGAGAACTGCTGGTTTCATTTCCAAGACAGTTGATTATTTGGAAAATAATGTTTCTCCTCTAGTATGAA
Source organism: Macrobrachium rosenbergii (assembly GCF_040412425.1). Taxonomy (NCBI): domain Eukaryota; kingdom Metazoa; phylum Arthropoda; class Malacostraca; order Decapoda; family Palaemonidae; genus Macrobrachium; species Macrobrachium rosenbergii. Next base: position 63,234,970 of record NC_089781.1, on the reverse strand, counting down.
TATGAGAACATGAGCTGCTAATGTCTGCGATGAGGAAATACCTATCTTGTATCCTGATATGAATGAAAGAAGATTGGATGAGAATATGAAAATAAATGTGAGAGCTGTTTCCAAGACTCAAGCCTAAGATGAAGCGCTCGTGTGCTTAACCAATATTCGTTCATCCTTGAGCGAAGAGACCCGATTCTCGAAAGCATTTTGGTGTCATGTTTGCAGAGATACTGGAAATAATGCAGCAATCTCAAGGCTCTTCCAGCTTTAAGTAAAACCCGCATTCTGATGGGACACCAGAAAAATGGAGGTGCTTTATCCTTTTCACATATAAATGTCCGGATGTCTAAGCGGCCATTTTATCTTCCACTCATTTAAGCAGGGCAAACTCCTTCCTTCCTTCCCCGAAACCTTTTTTAATGTGTAGATGTGGGTGTGTGTCTCTCGGGGACGTCTCTCATTTGTATTCGAGAAGTGCGGAGAGAAGGAACGCTCTCACTCAAACATGGAAACAGATGACCGAATTTCTAAGCTGCCATGTCTTTGTTGATATCGCTTCTCTCTCTCTCTCTCTCTCTCTCTCTCTCTCTCTCTCTCTCTCTCTCTCTCTCTCAATTCAGTACAGTAAAACGAGTTATTTCATTAATACTTTTCCAGCAATCTTCGGCTTTATATAGGGAGATATATAAACCGGACAATGCCCTTTAGGAAACATATTTAATTGATGAAGAAAATAAATGATGCAATATATATGGAAATAAACACATGGAAACGTGTTTCACAGAAATAAATTTCTGACTCACCACGGGACCGAACCCCGTTCTTTCGAGTGAGAGTCTAGAGCATTAGCAATTCGGACACAAAGGTCATAAAAAGAGTTGGAAACTGACAGTCCAGGGCATTAGCAATTCGGACACAAAGGTCATAAAAGGTGTTGGAACCAGAGAGTTCAGAGCATCAGCAGTTTGGACACAAAGGTCATAAAAAGAGTTGGAACCTGACAGTCCAGGGCATTAGCAATTCGGACATAAAGGTCATAAAAGGAGTTGGAATTTGAGAATTCAGCACATTAGCAATTCGGACACAAAGGTCATAAAAGGAGTTGGAACCTGAGAGATCAGGGCATTAGCAGTTTGGACACGAAGGTCATAAAAAGAGTTGGAACCTGAGAGTCCAGGGCATTAGCAATTTGGACATAAAGGTCATAAAAGGAGTTGGAACCTTAGTGTTCAGGGCATTAGCAATTTGGACACAATGGTCATAAAAAGAGTTTGTACCTGACAGTCCAGGGCATTAGCAATTTGGACACATAGGTCATAAAAGGACTTGGAACCTGAGAGTCCAGGGCATTAGCAATTTGGACACAAAGGTCATAAAAAGAGTTGGAACCTGAGAGTCCATGGGATTAGCAATTCGAACACAAAGGTCATAAAGGGAGTTGGAACCTGAGAGTCCAGGCCATTAGCAATTTGGACACAAAGGTCATAAAAAGAGTTGGAACCTGAGAGTTCAGGGCATTAGCAATTCAGACACAAAGGTCATAAAAGAAGTTGGAAGCTTAGAGTCCAGGGCATTAGCAATTCAGACACAAAGGTCATAAAAGGAGTTGTAACCTGAGAGATCAGGGCATTAGCAATTTGGACACAAAGGCAATAAAAGGACTTGGAACCTGAGAATTCAGGACATTATCAATTTGGACACAAAGATCAGAAAAGAGTTGGGACCTTAGAGGGCACTGGCAATTCAAACACAATGGTTAAAAAAGGAGGTGGAACGTGAGGTTCAGGGCACTAGCAATTCAGACACAAGGGTCATAAAAGGAGTTGGAACCTGAGAGTCCAAGGCATTAGCAATTCAGACACAAAGGTTACAAAAGGAGTCAGAACCTGAGAGTCCAGAGTCCAGGGCATTAGCAATTCGGACACAAAGGTCATGAAAGGAGTTGGAACCTGAGAGTTCAGGTCATTAGCAATTCAGACACAAAGGTCATAAAAGGAGTTGGAACCTGAGAGTCCAAGGCATTAGCAATTCGGACACAAAGGTCACAAAAGGAGTTGAAACCTGAGAGTCCAGAGTCCAGGGCATTAGCAATTCAGACTCAAAGGTCATAAAAGGAGTTGGAACCTGAGAGTTCACGTCAGCAGCAATTTGGATGCAAAGGTCTTAAAAGGAGTTTGAACCTGAGAGTCCAGGGCATTAGCAATTTGGACACAAAGGTCATAAAAGGAGTTGGAACCTGAGAGTCCAGGGCATTAGCAATTTGAACACAAAGGTCATAACAGGACTTGGTACCTGAGAGTTCAGGTTATCAGCATTAGCAATGTGTGTGTGTTTTGATCACTTTCATGCTTTTGTAAAGTTAACGAGTAACTCTAGATATCTTTTTCCGTTACGGTTTTCTGTTCTGTTTTATTCATATTCGATCAGTAGCGTCATTCATGGTATGCAAATTTTTGTGACAATAGTGATTGAATACTAGGCTCATTAAAAAGATAGCATGTTATGTGGCCTCTTGTTCCATTCGCGTGATTTAATACAATCACTGGAAACGCTATATATATTTTGGTATGAATACAGAATTTTGTAATATAATAAAACCTTTTATTATCAGTGGAGATATTCAGAATTCATCATATTAGTATTAAAAGACAGATATATCTTAGATCCGAGATTGCCTGATTTCTCGAAAAGTTTGTGCAGGGAATTAACTGTCCCATGATTCCCATGTGTTATTTTCTCCACTGGTAGAGACCTCGCACGATTGTTTTTCCTTAATGGAAATATTTTACATCCTCAAGGAAGCGCAGACCAGCATTAAGTATGACGAAGCGCGACCGTTTCCACATCCAAATAAAAGCCCGAGAGCTTTCCAAACGCCCAACAAGGTCATCATTCTTATGCGCGCTACGCCCCGGGAGTGTTAAGGGGAGAGTCCTCGTGGGAGTCTCCCACACGAGAAATGAGGTCTTTCTCTTTTCGAGAGAGGCCCGTCAGTCTTTTCGGTGGCTCTCTTTTTACAGATTATCGCGCTCTCTTTCAACACTTAAACAAGATGCAGCCTGCGTTTTGAACGCTGTTTCTTGTCACCTGCTGCATCCATTTCTTATCGCCAAACGATTCCTTCCGCGTTACTCCTCGCGCTTTTCTCGTAATTTTGCACCTAAATGATTATCTTTTTTTTTTTTTTTTACCTAAAAGAAATGTTTCTTGAATGAATGTGGTCTTTTTCCTTCAAAGCTTCTTTATTGCTTATAAATCCTGTGCATGTCTCCTTTCTCCTGTCTTCCGAAGAATGCTCAGAACCGTCAAGAATGGGCCCAAGGCAGCTCTTTCTTGTGTTACCCTTACGCACCTTTTCTTATTCCAATTGAGTTTTATAAAAATTCTTTCTCTGTAATGTCTAAAGGTTTTTTAATTTGTTCTCATTTCCTCTTGTCTTATTTTACTCCAGACACTAATATGCCAGTCTTTTCCTAGATATTTGTCATTTATTTTAATACTGCTATCTAACACAGTTACTGTATATATCCTTGATCTTTAACTAAGTTTATTCTCGCAAGTTATACTTAATATGAACACCAAACGTTCTGCGAATGCATTTAGCAATTAGGACTGGTCTTAGTGAGGTAACTTTATCCTTGTATTTTTTCTTGTATGTGCGAAAATGATATTTGAGATTACTGCAGCTTTAATTGTACCCAGATAACTATTTTTATCTTTTTTTCTTTACTGGATCGCCTAGAATATTCAGCTATTATTATTGAATATCTAATTGGCAGTGTTAGGGTGCATTCCACACTGCAGTAAAACTTATCAAAAACACACACCGGCAACTTATCTCTTAGATAATCGTATGGAGCACTTGGCAAAAATATCAGGAAGTCACTGATTTTATATGCATCCTATTTGTATGTTTATGCCATGTTTTAGTGTAATGTAGACGAATCTTCACGCATGTGTCATGTGACACATGTGGGAACATTGGTTTTAATTTTAGTTCTTTTGGTCTTTCAAGTTTAATTAAAATAAAATGTATTTATCTACTTTTTCTTGTTTTCTCTTAATTTCTCTATAGTTTTGCAACATTTTACCACTTTCTCGAGAAAAGTATTACCTAATATAGTCAGGCGAATGTAATGGGCTGGGGCAGGGGCGTGAAGGTCATAGGGTTAGCAATCACATCGAAAAATAATGGCTGCTATCAGATTGATAACACCACCTACAGCCAACCGCAGAATAAGGAAATGCGCGCGCGTGTGTGTGAGTGTGTATGTGTGGAGGCGGGGGGTTGATTCTAAAAACAGCAAATTGACTGTTATGTAATGGTTGACCTGTCATTCTTGCTTTGTTAAACCTACTGGAATTTGCCGTATTCAAATACCGCAAGTGAACAAGAAATGGGAAAGGATAGCCAAACCCTTCATCTGTATAACCATAAGAGACCAAGTTTTCTGATTTACGTTCCACTTGAATATAAGCTCATGAAATCCATTTTTATAGCCTAGAATGAGGTGATAAATAAATTGTTATCAAAATAAAGCCACTTGGAATTAGGCATTTATTTTTTTTTCATTAACGCACATGCATTTTGTTGGCTGTGATAAACACATTAACAACTCAGAAGGCTTCCTGGCAGTTTCTTTGGTCAGTTATTTAAAATTGTTAGTTACATTTTTTTTCTAAGTCATTCTCGTAACTGCAACCAGTTTAAACAACTCTAGTTATGTCATTTGTTATTTTTATTACAACGTAATTATTAGTTTAAGAACTTTTTTGCATTCAAGAAGCGTATATAGCGACTGATCGTGTTCATATTGTAAGCACTTCATTTTATATTCCTGTAAGTCGCTGTGAAAGTAAAGAACATAGGCAACCGTCTCTTCCCTGCACATAGATCTTAGTTGATTCCTTGAAAACGATATTTACAGTGCAGGTAAAACAAAATCATAGGGTCTCACCTCTAATTCCATATCAGTCTAGTTACATATACAGTATATATATATATATATATATATATATATATATATATATATATATATATATATATATATATATATATATATATATATATATATATATATTTTATATATATATATATATATATATATATATATATATATATATATATATAATATATTTTCATATATATCGTCCACTTTCCTGAGTTCTTGTCCTCACATCAACTAAAAATTCCGTGATTCATATACAATCAGTAAGCTTGGATATTAAACGTCCTTTAATATACAAGTCGCTCTACCTCGGAAATAATATATTTTCATATATGTTATCGTCCACTGTAGTCCTGAGTTCTTGTCCTTCGCTATATTCAAGCCCACGGGACGACGAACTTATTATCAACTAAAGAATATATCCCCTTCGGTAACATATATGAAAATATATTATTTCCAGGTAGAGCATATATATATATAAAGGATATTTATATATATATATATATATATATATATATATATATATATATATATATATATATATATATATATATATATATATATATATATATATATATATATATATATATATATATATATATATATATATATATATATATATATATAATGTTTGTGTGTGTTTGTGGTCTGTGTGTGTCTGTGACGAAAAAGAGCCGATTGAAACTTATCTTTCAGTCAGATGTGTGAGTACCATCTCCAAAACTCATTTTCCGAGCATTCAGGGAAAGTTATGTGCGCAGTTTCATTTCTGTATGCTTGAGTGAAAATGAAAGGATACTGCTACCCTAATATATTAAATTATCATAAGCATGTGGCAGGTCCAGTATATTACACCCATCTTTTATTTTTCAACCACGATACGGTGGAAGGTTGAATCTTCGTTAAACAAATTTTTACTATGGGAAGTTTCTTGTGCAGAGACTCATTACGAGTCTTGAATCCTATTGTACGCTCGAAAGTTGTTGTAAAATGATCATGAAAACAAAAGAACGCACAAACCACATGAAGAGAGAAAATGAATACGTTAAGACAGCTTTGTGCTCGGATTACAACAGATTGTTGTTGATGAGCCTTTTTACTAGCGATATTCTGTTATATTGTAGGTCCAGCTGACTTTTATGACCAGAAGCAACATAGCTTCTGGTTTTCTTTTTTGCTTTATAATGAAGACTCCAGTTTTCCTTTCAAATTGTTCTCTGGTGAATAGTTGACGTCTAAGAATTTTTATTGTTACTAACGGACTCATGATGAATCCATTGTTTAATCAAGTTTGGATGTTCGATATTAACGGAATTTTGTGATAAAAGTTACATATTTCTAAGAAAATCCTCGAATAAGTTAGTCATTATTGCAATGAAGGGATGTTATTAAGAAACCGTGTTAGTTTACACACACACACACACGCTCACACACACACACACACACACACACACACACACACACACACACACATATATATATATATATATATATATATATATATATATATATATATATATATCTGTGTGTATGTATGTATGATTGTGTGTTTGTGTGTGTAGTTTAACAAATTGTTTTAACAAAGAATAGGTGGTGGATAAAACCATACTAAATGTTAGTCATAACATCACCAGCAAAACGTATATTTCCTACAATTTACTGTTCGAAATAAAACTTCGCCAGTTCTAATTAAACTCAAATTATAGATGCCTCTGTTTCATCAACAATAACAGCAATATCATCATCATCATGTCCATCAGAATAATAATAATAGTAATAATATCCTTTACTTCAGCTCAGAGCCATATAAATGGAATATATAAATACAACACACACAATCTAGATACATGAGATAACACGATAAAAATGATAATCGGCAATATCCACCCAGTTGCTGAAGAAAATGATGATAATGACGCTTCTTTAATACAAAGAAAAATAATTTTTATAGTTTCTGAAAACTACTATCCTGATCGACACTTATTCGGCGTATTTCTTTCAGCTAATATAAAAACTCGCGTTTCCTTAACTCGTGTAACATGTCTGAATATGCAATATATATCCTCACACTGATTCTCCCTTTGTCACACAGATTGTTGTTTTCCCTTTGTGCTTTGTTCGATGATTATCCTACCGTCAAATGACCTTTCTTTCTTCTTCAGTGACGGCAATTGAGGTCTGGTCTCTGGCGGGGGACTCTGCCCTTTTGCCATGCGATCTCAGCACCAGATCACCTCAAGATTCGGTCCAAATGGTCATGTGGCTGAAAGAGGGAAGCCACACCCCGCTGTTCAGGTAATGAATCCAAACATATTATTATTATTATTATTATTATTATTATTATTATTATTATTATTATTATTATTATTATTGAGGAGACCTTCTCTAAGGTTAGTAGCATTAAAAATAATGATTGTTTCTACGTCATTCAGTTTATATAGAGTCTTCTCTATTCTTCTTAATATCTTCTTTTCATCAGCGTGTACCTGGTGTATCAGCTACATGCTGATGAAAAGAAAATAATGAGAAGACTAGAGAAGGCTCTATATAAATTGAATGCACGTAAAATAGACCTGTTTTCTGTTCCTCATTATTCCGTTCGTTTTCTTAAGCAAAACAATTCTAATTATAATTCTAGAAGCCTCTTAGTGTCTTACCGATTTTGGGAAGTTTTCAAATACACTGATATGCATTGTTATATCTACAACGAATACTCTGACTCGAAATATTTAATGCATTACTTCACATATACCAACTACATAATTTGTACAAATAGAAACCTAACTTCACAAATGGATACCGATGAGACACTTAGGATACAAGGAAACTGTAAACGTGTAACATAAAATTCAAGGAAAAAGAAATTATATTTTAATAGCAAAATGCGTTTCTATTGATGCTGCAGCGTGGATTATCGGGAGCAAGCAGGAGGTCGACCTCAGGTCTGGAGGGACAACAGCTCTTCCACAGCCTGCCGAGCTCACCTCCATCTTGCGGGCGTGAACGTGGGCATGGAGGAATGTACCCAACCTGCCACAGGCTACGCATACCCAAGAGAGTTCAGCTTTGGCACCGACTTCTCAGATTACCCGGTATTACGGGCAGGGTATTCTGAAGACCACGTAGTAGAGGAACCCTCTTCAGAGTCATCAGGAGGTTTAGTCCTGAGGGATGTGGAGCTGGAGGACTCCGCCATCTACCGGTGCAGGGTGGACTTCCTACTAACCCCCACGAGAAACGCTCGAGTTAATCTCACTGTTGTAGGTGGGTAGAGAATGATGTCACCCTTTCTTGTAGTCATTCTTTTTACAAGCTAATCCACTGCCTCTTGTTTATACTTCGATTCATACACCATCTTTTTCCAGCAACTTACGTTATGTGGCAAGGTCTAAACTTTTTTAGCTGTTGCATTCGTAGAGGGACCATGTTTAAATAATAATAACAAAAACAGATTATAGTTACTTGATCATTCTTTTGTTTACTAACAAACGTTCCCTATAGTACAATTTGCCTAGTGATATATATATTTTAATAAAAGGCGTCTGTCTCTCCTGTTAAAGTTAAACGATATTTGGGCAAACCCCTTATGTTTCTCTTTTATGAGGTAAATTACTAGTTTAGGCTATATTTCATAAAAAGGAATCTATGTACCCAGATTTCATTCTTAATGCCTGTGAATACGACATTAGCTATGTCTTAATTGTAAAATGTTTCTGTGAAGCTCATTTTAGAATACAAATTTACTTGTACATATCGGTGACTCAAGAATAAGACTTTTCTCCTTGCAGTCCCACCATCGAGTGTCGACGTCGCTTGGCTCCTGGACAAAGAGAGGAAGACAGACGTCAGCAATGAAGCCGGACCTTTTCGGGAGGGAGATTCACCGACCCTCGTTTGCTACACTCGCTCAGGTATATTATAAATTGTAAATAATGAATACGAAGTTTTCAACCAGTTCGCATATCCATATTCTGATATTCTGCATAGTATATATATCGTGATGAAGATGATTTATACACCCTGTTTTTAAGTTGAAATCAATTAAACGGAAATCAGTTAATAAACAAAATTTTAAGGTTTTATCTTCATATTTCTTTTTTTTTTTTATCGGCTGAAATCTTTATAGCGTTTGACTTTGGGATAATGCTCTCTAGACTTGCTGTTGTTATTGCTTCGCAGC
>NC_089781.1:63213350-63220850 GCF_040412425.1 Macrobrachium rosenbergii | reverse complement strand
CTTTTGTAGCCTACCTGCACGAGGCTCGTGTTATCCTCAGCACTTCAGATATGAATATGAAAAAGTTATTTATTTAAAACTTAATCGAATCAAGTAAGTGAGTAAAATAAATAATTTGTAAACTGAAACAAAATTAAACTTTCAATATAGGCCTAGCTGCTTTTCGTTGAAAAAGACTCAGACACTTTTATATGTCAAGTGAGCTAACAAACTGATATGTCCTTACAGACGGATGTGCCTTTTTCCAATAACAAAGGGTTCATTTTTTCTTAGCCGTCTGAGAAAGCTCCTTTTATTAGGTCCTGTCTCAGAATTCCAATCGGCGCCTCCATTTCATAACCGAGTGATGGACGTTATTCCTACCGGATGCTCTTCTTTTTCCATGAGAGCTTTTGTGGCAGAGATGACAGCCGGGGTTGTGGGGGCGGGGGAGGAGCTAAGGTGGACACGCCATGGATCACATAATGAAACAAAAAGCAATCGACTGCCAAATGGCACAGAGAGAGAGAGAGAGAGAGAGAGAGAGAGAGAGAGAGATCTTTTCAGCGGCAAGAGCTCTTTTGTCCTTGTTCGAGATTCACTTGGGAATCATCACGAGGTCCTTTTGAGTATCGATTCTTGTTGAGATTGTCATCGGTGGCTCTGCCTAAGAAGACGATGGGTGACATCACGGGATGGATTCTCTCCTGTTGTCCACGTTCATTGTCAAGACTTTCATACTATCACGAAAAGTGATTATCAGTTTTTTTTTCTTTGTATTTAATTGCTGACGACTGCTTCGATATTCTGCGAACAGAGGTAGCTACAGAAAGGCACCCGATCTCCTAAGAAATTATGTCTGAGGAAAAGCTAATCCTGGCGGCGATATGCATTTCGTTACGTTCTTACGATCAACGCTAAATTTTTTTTCCTTGGATAATATGCAGTACCAGTTCACACCCGTAATATATATATATATATATATATATATATATATATATATATATATATATATATATATATATATATATATATATATATATATATATATATTTATTTATTTATTTATGTATTTATATTTTTATCCATTTATTTGCTGAAAACAAAAACCTGTACCTTATAACAGCGTGGAGAATGGCGCAGGTACGGAATAAACTTTGTTCAGTGTACTAGCAATATCGATAATCGTAAAAATCCCTCTCCACTGAAATATGCTGGCGAACAACAACAGAACTTTGGTATGCAAGGGAATTTCGGATATGACGGGGTCCATTCTTACTTGGCAAACTTTCAAATAAACCGAGCAGCCAAAAGTCTCTGGTGACTTGCCAATTCCGATAGCCATTTATAGGTTAGCAAAAATTAAGAATACGTCTTCGAGTGAAGGAACATTCATTTCACTTGCCATTTGAGGTTGCCAAGAGATGAATATATACAAAATGCAAAGGCTGCCCGTCCCTATTTGCATACACTGATGGCATGAATTTTTGAGAGAAAAATAGGAAAAAGACCCTCATTTCGAAATGCATCAGACTACGAGAACGAAAGCAGAAAACGAACTATATAATAATAACTGTTATATTGTGGAGATTAAATTGCGATCTACCAGCAATCATTCAATAAATAATGAAATACAAAATTAAACCATTAAAATAACGGCCAGAGCAACGGTTTCCATCGGCCTTTCAGCGCCATCCCCGCATCTGATAGACATTAGGGCACAACAGTTTTATCTTCATCACGGATGGGGACTGCAATTCCGTATTCTGTGACCGAGCTTTTCGATATTCGTTTGGTATAACTGGATTTATGAACTGACGGCCAGTGATGGTTTACAGGGATATGTATTGCTTCATGCCGGTTATTGGCTGAACGCATCTCTGAGAAGAATACGCGATCGTGTACGTTTGCCCATTGTGGGGGGAAATTTTGGAAAATTAAGTAATTGATGAAGCAAATCTTTTTTTTTTTACGAGACTTGTATTTTTTAAACAGGAAAGATTTGTTGTTCGAGAGGTTTTTATCTTGCAATACATTTATACTTTATTTCTTAGTTCCTCGTTGGACGAGTCGGTAGAGTTGTCGGTTACACTCGCTAGGCCCGAGTTCGAGTCTCCGGCCGGCTAATGAAGAATTAGAGGAATTTATTTCTGGTGACAGAAATTCATTTCTCGGAATAATGTGGTTCGGATTCCACAATAAGCTGTATGTCCCGTTGCTAGGTAACCAATTAGTTCTTAGCCACGTAAAATAAGTCTAATCCTTTGGGCCAGCCCTAGGAGAGCTGTTAATCAGCTCAGTGGTCCGATAAAACTAAGGTATACTTATGCTTTATTTCTTAAAAACAACAAAAATAATCTGAAAGATTCAAATTGTCATTGTATCCTCAAAACATTCTACTTAATATTTGTCTCGTTTTCCACATTCCTAATGACCATAACACGAACTCTCTTTTCGACAGTGGACGTTCTGGGCGTAAGAATGGATGACATCGAGGTGCTCTCGGCCGGGATGAGGGCGGAAGTGAAGTGTACGGTGTGGGGTTCCCACCCCCGAACCATCATCACCTGGACACTTGGAAACACTCCGCTGCCTGAAGCTAACAACTGGGTAAGGTCATTGTTCCTTTACATAATTGGAAGTTCCGTTTCCATTGTGACGATTTTATTCCTTTCCCCATTTCAAGAACCGCCCACGTGGCCAGTTTTACGATCTCTAATTGGGAGTCCGCTCGTGTTGTACAGTAGGCTTCAACTCTGGTTAGTTTGTCTAGCACAACCGTATGGACACAATCAGTACGTACAAACAGATACACATATACATAAAATGTCCCGAAAACGAATATTTCTGATAGGACTCATTAAAACTGGATGGTATCTATCGTAGATATTTATTCACGAAAAATTAAGTTCACTATAGAGGAGGGAGAAATCCCTTTCTTGGATGTACTTGTAAAGAGGGAAAGGGAAAATTTAAAATTTAAGCTACACAGGAAGAAGACACACACCAATTCAGACATACATGTGTTCTCCAGTCAAAAGAAAGAAATGAAAATGATAGGGCTGGCCATCAGGGCTTATAGGATCTGCATTCCCGAATTCTAGATGAAGAGCTGGAATACCTGAGGGAGAGTTTTAGAATAGGATACCATAAGTACTGGCTGGAACGGGCACACATTAAGGCACATTGTGTAAGTGATAAAGTTATATATATATATATATATATATATATATATATATATATATATATATATATATATATATATATATATATATATATATATATATATATATATATGTGTGTGTGTGTGTGTGTGTGTGTGTGTGTGTGTATGTGTGTGTGTGTGTGTAAATTTTTTTTTATCATACATATTTTGAAAACTTAGCAATTCTTTGTTTCTTCAAAAGGAGGATGGATTCATGAAGAATGCAAAAAGAAAAAAGTTCACCACGACATTCATAAGTTAACTGATGAATGGCCTAAGAACCCAAATCTTCTCAGAATGAGTTATTCCATAACAACTGACAGCATTATACCTCTGAACTAAATGAACGACAATATTGGAATTTACACCATAGCTCGCTCTCCACTGTATACCTCTTATCTGCAAGCATCATCGTTCATCCAGGCCATTAAGTCCTAACCTTACCAACTCATCTTTAATTCCATTTTAGTTTTCTGAAAAGAAAACTGTTGTGCCGGCTTTGTCTATCCGTCCGCACTTTTTCTCTCCGACCTCAGATCTTAAAAACTACTGAAGCTAGAGGGCTGCAAATTGGAATGTTGAGCTTCGACCTTCCAATAATCAAACATACCAAATTGCAGCCCTCTAGCCTCAGTTGTTTTTATTTTATTTAGGGTAAAAGTTAGCCATACTCGTGCTTCTGGCAACGTTAAAGGATAGGCCATCACCGGCCTGCGGTTAAAGTTTCACGGGCCGCGGCTCATACAGCATTATACCGAGACCACCGAAAGATAGACCTATTTTCGGTGGCTTTGACTATAAGCAAAATCCATGGCCCTTTGCAACTAAGCCCCGCCCACTTCACGCCAGTGATTGGCTACTTCTGAAAAGGGGAATGACGTCACACTAATTAACAGTCCAAATGATTGCCAGTACGGAACTGACTCCGTTCGGTCATGCTGAGCTCCATGCACCAACTATGACACCACAGATTTGAGTTCCCGAATTGCGAAATATACAATTGATATCTGTGAAGATATATTAAGTTATAGAGCTTGGATCATTCTGTCTGTGCATCTTTTTTTCTTTTATTTTGATTATGCGCAGCCTAAATATTCAAGCATTTTCTTTTTTTACTGGTGTTAGCCTACATAAGCGATTCCACATAGACCACATTAATTGAAATGAAGCAAAGACTTATGCAGCCAGTTCCGATATTAGGGTATTAATTCGTCATAATCCTACATGTCAACTGTTAATATCATTGTAAGATTAGGCCTACATATAAAATTCTTATATTTTGAGGCAATGCGGGGCATAAGCCTACACGTCAATTTCTTATTGCAAATAGTTTTTCACCCGTTTTTGTTGGAAATAGAGTAGCTTTTACTTAATACAGTAGCTCCGACCCCACGATATATAATGTATATACATACAGTGAAATGTACACGTATAAGCATGTGCATATTCACATACATGTGTACTTGCGTCGATGTCCATAGTAAATGTAAAACCACTTATACCGCTGAAAATAAAAGTAAAATTTGTGGGCATGTAGCCGATGGCACATATATAGACCAATCATGGGGCTGTCTCAGCCTTATACACAACTAGCGAACTGCTCGCAATGAGTTATATTGAAAATATAATTGCAAAAGGGGCTAGCAAATTATTTTACTGCGATGAGTGAATATAAGGCTGTTGTAGCATTTCCATGAAAATGAAGGCTATGGTAGGAAGGCATCATAAGATACTTAACGAAATAAGAAAAAAATATGTATTAGTCCAAACCAGTCTGCGAGTAGTCCATGGTTCATTTGCCTTTGGGGGCATTCTTGAAGATTACATAAGAGTCAGTAAATCTCTCTCTCTCTCTCTCTCTCTCTCTCTCTCTCTCTCTCTCTCTCTCTCTCTGTCAGAAGAATATTCTAGCGTAGACTGTATTCATAAAGATCTCGATTACTTTTAATTAAAACGTATGACTAAATTTCAATTAACAATGGTAGGCAGATAATTCTTTACAATAGTATTTTATGAATTGGTCTATGTTTATTCTGCAATGTTAGGTTGCCATATGGAAAATTTTCGAAGACACTACAAGCACCACAACAGCTGCAACAAAAACAAGAATAACCACAACAAGAACCACAATAAAACGGCTGAATATAAGATAGGGATAGGCCTATAATCCAAACGTCATAAGCTGCGTAAACCGACAAAAAGACAGAGGACTTTATAGGTCTACGTCATTTTTCATGATCCTAGTATTTCGAAAGGGGAAAATGTCCTTAAGAAAATTCTCAGCAAATTATATCCAATATGACTCGTATAGCCTATCATACAGTAACTTTAAGTTAAACATAGGCATATTCTGGTTTAGTCGAGTGCAGTCCCTGCTTGTCATCCCTCCGAATATGTAAACGATTGCAATGAAATCGATTTTATGAATATTAAATGTAGTAAAATTTCCTAAAATCAATATGATATACCAATCTGCATAGCTCTGAAAAAAAAAAAAAATCTGTGTTTAAGTTTAGAATGGCGAACACGCTTGACAATATCAAGTCGGTAATTATTATTGTCCTGTAATTCAAGTGCACCAGTTCGAACGCAAGACATTCCCTGTGTTATCCCCGTACTCAGGTGAACCTCATTTCCGAAAAACAACACTGCAGCATCACGGAACACTCCTGACTTCATTCATATTTTCCTATTTTTTTTTTTTACCGTGTTTAGAGATGAGTATTATGATTTTACTTCAGGGGATAATATAACGTTTCCTTTTGGTAATCAGCAGAACGTATTCTAGTTCGGTAAAACAACCATTGCAAAATTTATGAAAATGAAAAGAATCACATATTAGCCAACTTTTCAAAACCACTGCCAACCAATCAGCTTCAAGCAGTAGGCTGGGCTTAGCTGTAAAGAGTGGTGGATTTTGCTATGTACGATGAACAGAAAGCTCGATTGTGTCGGAGAAACTTCAGGGCATGTTTTACTTTCTACTATATACGTACGAAATTAATATATATATATATATATATATATATATATATATATATATATATATATATATATATATATATATATATATATATATATTATGTATGTATATGTGAGTCTGTGTAATTTGAGTTGAAAAGAATGTAGGATGATAAGTTAATGAAAAAATGTACATCTCACAGCTGGTAGGCTTGAGGATAGATAAGAAGAAGAAAATCATGGAAAGGAAAAGCCGTTAATAGAAAGGACGAACTGTAACATTCCAAAATCATTAAAGTGCCTGTCATATAGGGTAAAATTAATCATTTTGTAGGCTTTGGGAGACTAATAAGGAGAATTCCCTGTACATGTATGAAGTGGATGAGGTTATAGAAGCTTTTGACATCGATTGCTCATATGAGGTCAGCAATTAGAGTAAGGATAAGACAGTGAATTTTATTTTTTTATTCGTTCGAACCAACGCTTGTGTAAAATTAATGATGAATCATTAATTTGACACAAAACATTCGCACTCAGTGAAAAAATAAGCAGCAATGAAGTCATAAATACGAATTAATTAGATCTCGATAACTTTCACCCTTTGGTTTATGGTTTTTCCTAATTACTGTGAATGCCATGTTAAATGCTTATTTGTTTATATATATATATATATATATATATATATATATATATATATATATATATATATATATATATATATATATATATATATATATATATATATATATATATATATCTATATCTAATGAAAACAGACGGGGAGGAGACGAGAGGAATTAATTCTTCAGTCGTCCGTTTATTAAGGCAGAATCTCCTTTGATGATTATTCTGAAATTTGAGATGCAATAAGCCTAACTCCTATTTATGGTATTGTGCGTGGGTGGCCTTTGATGTGATATTGAACGGTACCAAGTTCTATTTGGTGACGTTCCCTTAAAAAAGAAATAAACGAACTTTTACACCGAAGGGATTTATGTCTGATTTACATTCGTTTTTAGTATTCCTCCTACTCTCATTTTGCGCTCTTTCGTTATCTCGCTTTTTCCGCCGGATTATTTTCATTATCATAATCATTACGCGAGTATTTACGTCTCCTCTTCAGTTTCTCCCCTCTCCCTTTCACTCTCATATCCCTCATCATCATCATTTGTACAATGTCTTTATTGGTGCTTCATAACATTCCCCTCTTCGTTATATTTGCCCTCCAGCAACCTGATGAGTTTAATTGCTTATGTCACACATGTTTGTGCAACTGCCGTAATTGAAAAACGGACGGTTTTTACTTCATTCGCTGAGCGAGTTTAAAAAGCACGTGTTTCAGTCTGCTTCATCGG
>NC_089781.1:63195850-63210850 GCF_040412425.1 Macrobrachium rosenbergii | reverse complement strand
TATATATATATATATATATATATATATATATATATATATATATATATATATATATATATATATATATATATATTGAGTGTAATAGAGTGACCAAAACAGTACTAAAATGTCCACTATGAAGTAGTTATGAAATGTATCCTTTGAACAAATTGATATACTAGAACAAAAAAAATCAAGGCTAAAGCTGCTCAGATTGAACGAGGGCGACAGGATTCCCTCGGGTTTTTTTTTTTTTTTTTTTTTTCAAAGGCACATAGAGATAAATGATACTAATATCGTCTTTAATACCTACTGCATGTCGTGGAAAGCAAGGCATCCTGGAGATCGTCGGCTTCCTACAGGTTGATGAAGATTTTATCGGCTGGAGAGAGTGACATATTAACTAGTGCTATTAATATGTTTTCTGTAAAAGAAAACTATTGAAATGGCTATTTGTCTGTTCGTCCACACATTTTCTGTCCGCCCTCAGACCTTAAAAACTACCGAGGGCTGCAGATTGGTATGTTGATCATCCACCCTCCAATCATCCAACATATCAAATTGCAGCCCTCTAGCCTCGGCAGTTTTTTTTTTATTTAAGGACAAAGTTAGCCATGATCGTGTGTCTGGGCACCGCTATAGGTGTCAACAACACAGGCCACCACTGGGCCGTGGCTGAGAGTTTCATACAGTATTATACTCTGTAAAGAAAACTCAGTTGCGCCGAAGGAACTTCGGTGTATTTTTGTCTTGTTTCATATAGATGTAACTGCTATAATGCAACGAATCATATGAATTGACAGATGTATCTAAGTTTGGGTAACCAATATATCGAATCGAAGTCATGAAACAAAAATGAGTGTCGACCGAGAAGAAGGGCACATGGGTGAGAAATACTCCTGTGGTGGAGATATTTTCCTTTCATACTTAAGTTTCGTCTACAAAAAATTAGAAGCATCAGTGATATAAAACTGCAAAGCCGGTATTTCTTTGTTGAAAACATTCTGAATTGTAAAAAAAAACGCAATATAATATTTTTAGCTATTATTGTTATTAAACTTGTTTGAAGTAGTAATGATCTGTGTGAAAACGTTATTTATGGAATCTTAGTGCATTATTCAATATGATATAAAAATGATTCGGGAATTCTCAAAGATTATGATATTGCTGTGTTGGTGTTTCTACAAAGCACTGGGCTTATAAAGAACGTAACATAACGTCATAGGACATATAAATTAACATAATGCTATGAGAAGCCGAAAGCTTTAGTAAATGTAACTGTGTAATATAAAATACCGAGAGGTGAATAATAAAGTTAAAATCAGTAATCACGAGTAGGACAAAAAATCATCAAGCCATTCGGAAGCTGAGATACTTGGGAAAGAAATCAGTAGGTAGGAAAAGCTGTAAATTGAAAAATATACCGCGGAAAATAACCAAGGAAGGGAACAGTGAATTATGTTTCCATCTTGTAAGAGCAAATGACTAATTCAATATTCGAGGAGGGAAGAAGAAGAAGAAAGAAAAACCTGTCTGTAAGACTAAAGCAGCTAGGACAGAATCTAAGGGTCTGAAGGAAAGACAGAGTGAGCGAGAGTCTGTTTAAGGCGTATAGAGTTGGGGTAATTTTATTACCAGGAGAAATGGACGGCCAGGGAAAAGACGCATGATTGATGTAATTGATTTTTACTGTTCCCTTGCGCTTTGGGAAGAGAGGTCAAAATGCTCAAGAAGGTTCCACCTCAAGGAAAGTGGTAGAACGTCAAAGAGGATTTAATTACAGCTTCTGATGAAGCACTTTATGGCTAAATGAAGTGATATTGTATTTGGAACGATGTATTACTGGATTCCCACTTCTTATTGATTTTACTCTCTGTTTTACTTGCCTTCTCATTAAGGCTATGCTCTCTCTCTCTCTCTCTCTCTCTCTCTCTCTCTCTCTCTCTCTCTCTCTCTCTCTCTCTATATATATATATATATATATATATATATATATATATATATATATATATATATATATATATATATATATATATATATATATATATATATATATATATATATATATATATATATATATATATATATATATATATATATATATATATATATATGTATATTTATATATATATATATATATATATATATATATATATATATATATATATATATATATATATATATATATATATATATATATATATATATATATATATATATATATATATATATATATATATATATATATATATATATATATATATATATATATATATATTATATAATAGTACTTAGGGATTAGTTATGATGTTAGCTTATGACGGGAAAATCCCAGTGTACAATAACTACTTTTTCCATGATTTCTTTTCTTTTCGCTTACAATGTGAGTATTTTGAAGATATGGTGGATGTGGGAGACAGAAGAGAGGCAGCCCTGGGAAATGCCAGTGTGGAAAAGTGCTCTGTTCTGAACTTTTCCTCTTGTTTTCTTGTGGTTTTCTATTTGTCACACACACACACTTGTATATATATATATATATATATATATATATATATATATATGTGTGTGTGTGTGTGTGTGTGTGTGTGTGTGTGTGTGTGTATGTATGTATTCACAAAGGAACCACATGCATACACTATTTTAGTTATCATGACAGATCTATCAAGATCGGCGTAGCCAGCAATTTATTCTTAAGAGCCATACGGATTCGTTCCCCGGATTTCCTAGAGAAGGAATTTGAACTAATCCGTAGACAACTGTCATCTTTGAAATACCCTGACCATATAATTCAGAAAGCGATCCATAAAGCTTACAGAATATTCTATCGTCCCCCGCAAAACAAGACTAGAGGAGACACCCAACAATAAAATTAAAATCCCACACCTAAGAAGGATTAAGACGTTGACACAGACTCTTGGAAATTCTAACCCTTTTGCTTTTACCTACCCAAATACCTTAGCCAAATCCCTGATTAACGTCCAACAAAAGCCAGTCCCCAAAGACACAGAGGTATATGAAATACCTTGCCTCGACTGTGACAAATCGTATATCGGTGTTACTGGTAAGTCACTTCCCCAGAGATTAATACAACATAAAAGGTCAGTATGATATGGCCAACAGAGCTCAGCTGTTTTTAGCCATATAAATAATGATAACCACAGGATAAACTGGGATGCGTCTCGTATAGTTTATAGCAGCAATTGTCGATTCAAAAGCCAAACGGTGGAATCAGCCCTCATTAAACAAAGAAATACGATGAATCTATCAAAAGGATCATGGGACTGAGGTATTATAGATAAAATCTTCCTCCACCTACCGATTAAGAAGATTAAGAAGCTATCAACTGGAGTGACGCAATGGGTGACCTCTGGATTTCTTGGTTTAAATGCCGCCTGTCTGTATTCCTTACTTCATTCACTAACTTGCCGGTAGAGGGAGACAGTTTGGTCTCTGAAATATAGCAATAATTTTCTTCCTTTTGGCGTTTTTATGGGCTCCTTCTATTACGTGGATTTCTGTTTTAACAGAAAATATTTCATAGTTTACACACACACACGCATATATATATATATATATATATATATATATATATATATATATATATATATATATATATATATATATATATATATATATATATATATATATATATATATATATATATATATATATGTGTGTGTGTGTCACGGTGTGTAGTCATATGTATATATATATATATATATATATATATATATATATATATATATATATATATATATATATATATATATATATATATATATATATATATATATATTGGTTTTCTTCCCAAATTAGGTACCTCGGCAAAGGAAATCTGAATTGTGAAGCATTTCTTGCTCATATTAGGTGATACTGAGAATGAATGTCCAGAGTAAGACTTTCTAATTAGGTGTAATAAGCACTAATATGATGTCACTTCTTGATCATTTTTTGTGTCCTTTCAGTGACCTTGGTCACGCATCTAGAGTTAAGCGTAGGGTGCAAAGACTAACAGTGTTAGGTAAGATTGCCTTCAGAGAAGGTATCACTTACAGGTAATTGTAAGCCATTGTCAGAGTTTTAATTTATATTTAGAAACATTTCGAAATTATCTCTTTATCTTTTCCTCTTTTCGAATTCACGCACGTGTTGAGCTTTTTGAATTATCAGCGTTAAAAACGTATATTTATGCAAATAAAGAGATTGAGAATTCATGAAATACCGGATTAATGTATATAAAAGTGAGCTCTTCAATTTTCAGCCTTTGTCATTGGATGATACATAAATCACCAGGAAATTATAGAGGAAAGATATGTATTCATGGAGGAAACGCGGATGATTTTCGGACGCTAAAAACGTTGACAGATTTTCCGGGAACCTCATTCCGTGACCTGGACATTCATATTTCGAAAATTACATTCGTGACTTTTCAAAAGGTCAGGAAACTGGTCATTGGTGAATGAGGACAAAACGTGACCTCAAAATGGTCCCAAATCTTCTATTAATCTTCTAAGACGATGTAATCTCACTCAATTATCTAACCTTCCTGAATGCGTGTCAACTTCCTTGAATCTCGGACAACTTTTACACGAAAATATTCACTAGTCATACATGGTGATTTCTGCGGCAGCTGAATATGGTATTCCAGTGTTTTTCTCGAAAGTGTTTATAATTTCTGATGATAAATAATTGAGTATATAAAAATTATTCCACGAAAAGATCTGTATGCAATTAGGCAATACAAAATTCCATGATCATGAAAAGTACAAAGAGTTTAGGGGACTCTATTGCCCATTGCGCCACTCAAATAAAGCTGGAATAAAGTAGATTTATTATGAGCTATGCAAATGACATCACTAAATCGTTGTAATTCTTTGTGCCAGAAAGTAGGTTACATTGTTAAAAAAAAATCTTTCTAGCTTCCTTTCTCAGGGATAATAAATATAGATACATACCTACACGCACACACATACTGTGTATGTGTGTGTATATATATATATATATATATATATATATATATATATATATATATATATATATATATATATATATATATATATATATATATATATATATATATATATATATATATATATATATATATATATATATATATATATATATATATATATATATATATATATGTGTGTGTGTGTGTGTGTGTGTGTGTGTGTGTGTGTGCGTGTGTGTGTGTGTGTATCAATCAGAAAATATATGCACCAAACGTGAATGGGTTCCTATATGAGAAAATATTAATTTACAGATGTTAGACGCTAACCTCCTTTAATGCTAAAATGTCTATTTGTAATGCAAGTACTGAGTATCAAATTTCATCAGTAGTATGGATTAGATGACTGTAAAACCCTAGACCGACAAGCAAGTTTTTCAGGAGCGTATGACTAATGGTTTGTAATTATGTTCTCATACCAGTTATTTTTAATTGCTATTAAACTTGGACATTTAATGATTTTAGTCATGTCACTATTGCATTTGTTGATCCAAGGTCACTTTGTGCAAAGGAGCTTGAATGTTTAGCGTGCATTAAAGTTGTAAAAATGGAAGCCTTTTAGATGCGAAGTATTCTCGCTCTGCAAGGCTTAATGTGCAAACAATGATTTCATGCTAAGGCTCGGTATGAGTTCTACCGACCTAAAAGAATGTAACTGGCTGATAATGTGAGACTGAAAAACAAGCAACACATTGAAAGCCAATGTTCTTTAGAAAAGCAGGTATGATAGACACGAAATTTTTACAAACCTTGGTTATGGGATAGGACAGGAATTTCATATTTAATCCATCAAGAGGATATTGAAGATGCGAGTAAAGTGGGTTGTTCTGTACAATGGATGCTGTTATTTTCCCGTAATTTTCTTTTTAGGGAACAACCCTTTAAGAGTGAAATTTTCCTAGCAATTGTGTCATTATTTACCAATGAATCAAGAATTTGCTTCACATTTACCATTTCTTACATTCCAACATCCTCCTTGTTCAAAGTAAAGTTTCGTATGATTATATTGGTTATGATATACTCATGACCTCTGGCAATATATTGCAAAGGATTTCTCCGAAAATTGATATCAGTAGCCGAAACCAATGAAAGGTAGCCTTAATGAACAGCTCTAGTGCACACGCTCTTTACTAAGAGAGCAATCAGGGAATATTCTTAATAGACGCTATCTGTTTACAAGAACGTCCTTCAGTCACGGGATTTTTTTCGCTCTATTACAGTAACGCATAAATACAGCAGATCTGAAGGGCTTTAAGTAAGATACTGCGGGAATACAAAACAAAACAAAAAAATGGTGGCCAGTTTTAAACTTTTGTCTATAGAGATAAGTTAAGGCTCCAAAATACATTAAACTAAAATTAGAGTTACAAGTAATGTGATAATTCCCATTTTTTTTACCCATAAAATCAACAAACATGTAAAACTTTTAATGAAAGAAGGTGAATTAAAGGTCGCTATAATTGTGGTTTTATCCTCTACCCTTAGTTATTAATGTGACTCACCAATGAGAGCTGAAATTAGTTCATATACATAATCCAATATATTCTGAATTACTTAAAACACATAATCAGTGCTATGCAAATTCAGTTAACTTTTAAGGAATGGAATCCCAAATTTGATGCAATATTCTCATATCCTTTTATGTCACTTTTGACGTATGATGAGACATATGATCAGTCAGTACCAACTAAGAAGTCCAAAAAATACAGAGGAAAGATGTTATTATTATAGAAATGTTTTCAGCAATTGAGTATTAGAGACTAGAGATGACAAATTCCAGTAAATGTAGACAAATAACAGCAAGTGGTGAAGTTACAAGATATCTCACGCTATACAAACATACCAAATCAAGATGGTTTCAATTACATCATTGACAGTAATGCTGTTTTCCCAATGAATATATATTTTCCAATAAAATTTGGAGGGTAGTTAATTTACTCAAAGGATCAATGACAAAGCCCCTATGAGTCTGGAAGGAATTTCTGTCAAATGACAAAAACAAGAAGAGTCCATCAGCTTTTTTACTAAATGAGTGGGAGCAATCCAAATACGCTCAGAAATGTAACATATAAGAAAAATCTTAATTTTTACTTCAAAGTAAATGAATATATGCCACACCTGAGGTAGCTCAGAAACAATACTGAAAGAGACAGAAACACTCAAGTCCAGTCAGGAAACAGAGGATACTCATGATTCTGCATTACATTCATGATGCAGATTTTCCCCGTAACAACACAATAGTTGTCCAGTTACTCATACCTCCGTGCAACGTCGGAAGTGTGAAAAAGAGTAAAGCAGACGATTTTGTTTTAAAAAGGCGTATTGGGAGGAAGAAACATCCAAGCTAAGTGCATTTTGCCATCAAAAAAAGTTGCAAAAATCTGTTAAGCATTATTTGTACTTCAACCTACACTGGATGCAGTACCACCGATTATTTCATGAGAGGGGGAATAAGAACACAGTGTTAATGACATGTTTGTGCTGTTAGAGCAATTTACATACATCACTCAAGCTGGATCAGCTATTTTTCCCCCTTTCTTTATCCACTTGAGGCTATTCCATCCCATGGAAACTCGTTATGCAAGTTCATAGTGCCCAGCCAATTTTCAACCGATATATACTTCTTATGGATGATGAAAGTATAATTAACATTCAGTGGTTTACCATGGGAAAATCCTGTGGATTCAACCACCAAATAAGAATGCTGTTGTCAGTCATCCTAATCATTAACAGCCAAGTAAATTGTATGAGAAAAATATAAATGTTTATTGCTATTTGTACCCTACAAATCCTATGCATCAACGCAAATTTTTTTCACATTTATTTTTTACCTTATGACCCCCGTTGGGAAAGCCGATGTTTTTTCTCTGTTCTCTTCCAATACTTACGAAAGGGAGGATGATATCGGTATGAGGCTCATATTCTAAAATCACTAACTTGTACCGAACAATCCTGTGTGGGTCAAAGAATCCCACACGCGGCACCTATCAAGTTAACGAAATTACTCATTTTGCTCCATGCGTTATTGAATTTTACAGGTTACGCTTTTACGAACATGTCATTAGGGTGAGTTTGTTATATGTTTACAATGAATAAACACCCAATAACTGTAACGGATAAGAGTCATATTTATTACGAAAAGTTTATACAAAAAAAAAAATATTACCTTGATTATATTCTCCTTAAGTAAATGGTCTCTTGCACTTTAGTTAATCGAGTATGTAAGCATCAGCTATTCGATTATGCACGCGCGTGTTTATATATATATGTATATATATATATATATATATATATATATATATATATATATATATATATATATATATATATATATATATATATATATATATATATATATATATATATATATATATATATATATATATATATATATATATATATATATATATATATATATATATATATATATATATATATATATATATATATATATATATATATATATATATATACATATATATACAAGTAATGAAAAACGACAAATATTTTGAAATCTATAAGCGCTTCATATTCAACGGAATAATGCAAAAAAGATCTGCGTTTTACTAGGTGACATTATAGAAATCCTCACAGGCGCTGTTGCTTATACTTTTAACTTTATTAGAAGAAGATGCCTTGGAAAGATAATTGGAAGGGCCAAGGTAGTCACCCTTCCTTTCCCGTAGAGACTAATCAAGTTAATGACTCAGGGTGGAGGGGGGAAATTTAGAATCTCAAATGACACTCGTGAATATCTGCCATTTAATCAATGAATTCTGTCCGGCGAAGAGGAGGACACAAGACACTGTTGTCAGGGATGTTCTTTAAGAGAAGGGGGAAATTGCTTCAGAAATTTCCACCCCGAATCAAATCGAAGGGATATTCAGAATGCTATAGATAAATGAATAATCAAACAAATAGATAAACAAACGTTCCGCGTTACTGGCCAGAGTTAAAAAGTAATTTGGAATTTGTGAAGGTGAACAAGCCGAATGGCAACCTATGCATTTTGTGATGGGAATAAAGTTACTCGCGAAGGACCGTAGCAGAAAAACAATCAGAGGTCTTTGCACGTTTCCCTTTAACTCTCAGCGTGGAAATCTTTTTAGTAGAGAGTTTTGGGAAGCGAAGTAAGTCTCCCTGACTTAGAAGCTTCTGTCCCCTCGACCATTAATTCCCTGATCCCTCAAAACCAGAGGGAAAACTCTCGTGTTCCCAACAGCCATGGTAACAGGGACCGAGTTATCAGTTTACTAGCAATTTTACCATCTCCGAGATGTGCTCTCGGAAATAGACTTTCGGGAAGACGGTAACATTCAGTAAGACATAACATGTCTTTCTTATCTAACATATCACAAGAGGAACAATTTTGGTATTTTGAAGATGACTTAAGGTTTCTTGTTTTATGGTTACCCTTATATATTTTTTCTCAAGCAGGTTAATAGAGAGAGAGAGATACAACTTTACAGCTTATCTCCTAAAACCTACATTTCAATTTATTTTGATTTCGAATACCCAAAAGCATCATAAACAGAAAACTGGACCATATATATATATATATATATATATATATATATATATATATATATATATATATATATATATATATATATATATATATATATATATATATATGTGTGTGTGTGTGTGTGTGTGTGTGTGTGTGTGTGTGTGTGTGTGTGTGTGTGATACATAACGGACTAAGCTTTATTCTAGCCCTAAAACAAGGAAGGTGTATATTCAGATCAAAGAAAAGTGAGTAACAATTACCGGAAGGGAAGCAGAGAAGTGAATACCTGAAAAGTTTACTTTGCTATAAAACCAAAGCAGAAGTAAGTGTAATAAGGAAAGTTAAAGAAAGGTTTACAGTAATGGCTTGCAAGCTGTATTGCAAAGTCAAAGTAAAAGTAAGATCGCTATTACACTCCGATGTTTTAACCGAACCGCGAAAGAAATACGTCATTTACCTTAGTTGGAGTTACAAATCTGCATTTTCCAATGCCAGGAACGAAAAACAGAGACGTAGAAATTGCTTTCAGTATGAAGAGGAAAATCCCAGTTGCCAGACAGACAGACCTGCTGAGGAAAGCAAGAAATAGCATATGAATATGGAAATGAGGAAGAATGCTCATTTCACATTCCATTTCCCGTCCACCAAAAGGGAATTAAAGCGATTAGATGTAATAATTAAAGTTCCATCTGCATTCCCAACTGAGTTCAGCTAATTAACGGCCCAGTTAACCGGAATGTGGTTGATCAAGCGAGGCATAATGCGTTCTTCTGTCACAAAAACTACTTTCATCACGTCTTTTCTTTTTTTTTAGGCAAATTATATTCATATTTGATATTTTCTGGAGTAATATATTTCTTGGTATTTCCTTATATCTGTAATACTGACGTACTCTCGTTTTCATTTGAAACAATGACTTAATTCCATTATATTTGGCTGCATGTCTTCAGGTGAGCAAGCTAACCAAAACTCATTCCGGATAATTCATTTGTAAAAAGAAAACGTAAGTTTCAAATACGAGTAAGCCACTACTTTACGGAGGTCATCGCTTTCACCGACAGAATCTTTTTTTATTTTACCCCTTATTTATCTGAATCTGAAAATACTTGTTTCTTGTGTGGAATTATCACATATATATCTGCGTTGTTTCTGGAGCCCAAAAGTGACAATATAAGGTTTTAATGTTATTTCCTTAACAATGTTACTTATTCTATTTCAAGCTTCATGTCAAAATACTTCTATATTAGATTTCATTTTGGGGTAAGGTAGTTGCTTTATGTTTTAAATCTTATAGTAAAGTACGGAAAAGATGTTAATCTATTATATTCTTCTGTCTAAGCAGGTGTCTGAGGACGGCAACCGTACTGTTTCTATGGTGAGCATCATTCCTGAGTCTAGCGATGACGGCACGAGTCTGAGGTGTGCTGCCCACAATCCGGTGCTGACGGCAGAGCCTTCCAGCGTCCATCATCTTTCCAGTCACTACGACATGCGACTCCTCAACGTCAACTGTGAGTTGAAGATATGTTTGTTCGTAAGCAATCAGAAATCCATATTTAGAGTCAAGCGTTACTTCCTCTTAAGCATTTTACAAAAACAAAAACATTCGCTTCCTTATATATATATATATATATATATATATATATATATATATATATATATATATATATATATATATATATATATATATATATATATATATATATATATATATATATATATATATATATATATATATATATATATATATATATATATATATATATATATATATATAATATATACAGCAAGAACTAAAATGTAGCTCTCAGCGCGTAGGCATTTCTATCTTTGATTGCGGCGCGGTCTTCTTTTTGAGGTTGTTTGTTTGTCTGGTACCAAGGTTACGTAAAAAATAAAAAAAGCCTTGTGCAAGTTTTTTTTTATTTTTATTTTATCCAAGTTGGGCCTTGTAACTAACAATAAGTGATTAGATTTTGAGAGAAAAAAAAGTATTTTTTTTTGGGGAGTGGGGGCTGTTGGAGAAGGGACATCTCGGGCTAAAGAAAATGAAACCTTACGCATCGTTACCGAAGATTTTGTTACTTAATCTTCAGTTCGTGATCGGCGACCATAGGAGAAATTCTGGAGGAGACAGCAATTTAACTTTTGGAGAGAAGTGACCCTGTGGTGGGCCCGTAAGTGTCCAACCTTGTTTACAGTCACCGAAACTCTTAGCAGCAGTGACTCTTCCACTTTCATGCCACTCCTTATCTTGGATTATTCACCAACCCATCAACCCTAACAAAACTCATTCTATTATACATTTTTTCTATTTAATCTGTGACTGTAAGAGCAGCTTCTTACCACAATTCCCCTAACTCCCAACCCCTATTAACCTCGTTTTTTACTCTCCTCGCGTATCGCAAGAGATTCACAAATGAATACAAATAAGGTATATAATAAAAACTAAGAAGAGATAAAATTACAAATTGAGAAACATTTAAGTCGTTTATTTTAGTCTTTATCTAGTTCTCCTATTCCTCTGTCATGAAAGGTAGCCCCCTAATGATTGCTGATGTCAAGAAAGAACGCAAATTATGTTGTCTTTGGAATAAGAAATAGAACAGAATTTCCACATCTGTTCGTGAATTCATTATTATACCTTCCATCATTTCTCTTTGCGTTTCGCTTCCATCTTGCGAGGCGTGCCCCAACACGCACGGTTAATCCGTCACTCACCGCAAACCATTTTCGAATGCAACGCTAACTGCATCCTTCCTTCATATGCAAACAACCGCAGCGTTTACATATCACGATGCAGCACCAACGGCTGAATGAAGTAGTTTGTCATTGTTGGGCTAAAGACGAAATAAGCCAGTGGAGGATTCAGAGCTACCCTCGCTTCCCTGCCTCTGTCGAGGATTATTCTCAGGCGTGTTGTATTCTACGTATGAACTGGAGGAAAAACGCGGGTCACGTCTCAATCTCGCTGCTTCCATCCATTCATAGGATAATGAGCCCCGCAGAGCAGATACTTAGCCAGTGAAGTCTTTCTATTATTCTCCAGGTTATGAAACTGGTGGTAGGTGGTTTATTTGTTAGATATATTAAAAGCAGCTTGACAGAAGTACCCTCTAATTTGTGTAAAGTATGTGCATGTAAGGGTAAATAATGCATTGTAATTTCCTTGCAATCATTTACTGATTAAGAATTGGCGCTCACGATGAATGTGATGCATTTTCCAAATACTACAATTATTAGTATATACTACATTTATATTTATTCTTGTTACTGTAATTTTTGCCGAGCTATTTATGTTTATGGTACTTTTAAAAGTTATCACAGTTTTATATTCAACACGACTAATAATAATAATAATAATAATAATAATAATAATAATAATAATAATAATAATAATAATAATAATAATAATAATAATAATGCCCAAACATACTGCAAAGAAAGTTGACAATTACATAATAATTTCAACATTAGATAGTATAATATCACAAAGTTCTTT
Source organism: Macrobrachium rosenbergii (assembly GCF_040412425.1). Classification (NCBI taxonomy): domain Eukaryota; kingdom Metazoa; phylum Arthropoda; class Malacostraca; order Decapoda; family Palaemonidae; genus Macrobrachium; species Macrobrachium rosenbergii. Next base: position 63,197,851 of record NC_089781.1, on the reverse strand, counting down.
ATCCAGCCATGGATCTCTAAGTGGAAATTTTGCGAGAGAGATAATATATCAGTCAGAAATATTTGGTCAAGGACAATCCATAGCTGCCCTTGCCCGTGTCACTACGACACTGGAAATAAAGCGCAGAAAACGTCAAAATTTTTTACGATACTTATTCACCTCGGGTACAAAGCTTGCTGGGTTTCGTCATTCTATTACAACTTTAACCAATGAATCCGCAACTTTCGGCCAAACTTGCAAATCTGTTTTAAACCTTGGATAAATTTTCAGAGGTATATCAAAAAATAAAAATACCTAGAAGGCTCAATAATTTTAAAAAGATGAATGAATCATATTGCATTATTGTCAGCGTAGGAGCAAGTGATTAGTTTCGCGTGGCAGAATCAGGTCTAATTTATCACAATATACTTTACTTTTATGAACGCTTTTATACGTGAGATCACGCAAATTTTGATTGATTTTAAACATTAAGTTAGCCCGAATTCATTTGAATTATCATCTATATGTTGTCATCTCAGTAATCTGAGAACAGGAATTTAAAATAACTTCAAGAATCTGCCGGAAATCTATGGACCTAAGGGCAAACCCTTGTAGTTCTTACTTAACGCTAGCAGTGATTATACTCAATTTTATTATGGTAACCTTACAATGTAGTACCCAAAAATATTTCAGACTTGGAGCCTAACCAATAGAAGGCCGAGACTCATGAAACCAACTATTTTATAAATAAGGCCACTTTCGCTACACTTGTAACGTTGACAATACTGGCGCTAATACTGTACTTAGAGCAAAGTAGATTTCCTTTTTCTACTTATTTATTATTTTTTATAAGCCTTAGCTAAACCTTCAGATTTGCCGAGAAATTTGACGAACATAATCCATTATGGAGAAGGGGCATATACTTTGGTTTGTTTTAATGTATCTGATTATTATTATTATTATTATTATTATTATTATTATTATTATTATTATTATTATTATTATTATTATTATTATCACTTGTAGCTGTTGTTGTTGCTAGTGGTACAAAACTATTCCCGTTAATATTGCTTTATTTGATGAAATTCCGCAATTAATGAATTCTTTGGTATTATCATTGAATGACGTCCTCTAACTTTCCAAAACCTTGAAACATTAAACCCTGCTTCTCATCCATGGCTCTAAAAATCATTAGGAATTAAAAAGAACAATTGCATTTTGTGGTTTTGCTTCGAAGCATAATTTTCTATTAATGCTGGCTGCTAGGTCACGCTTCAATAATGCTCAGTTCCGCGTAAAACGATTAAATATTTCCAGAGTATCTAGCAGTAAATTAATTGCCTTGATTACTTATTTACCTATTACATCCAATTAAAAAGCTCTCCATTATTGCTGGTCATCACCAGAGGCGACCCAAATATAAGGCCGCCTTTTGATATCCTCTGATAATCATTCATTGGCAATTAATATCCTAATTAATCTTCAGTAATTCTATAGATCCATTAAAAGTAATGAGAATGGTCTGTGATTAGTCATTTTTTGACCTCTCGATCGGAAATGAAACCATGGCAGAAAAAATGAATGCTAAGAGACTTTTGTTCAGTTTACCCTGACCTTGCTGTTAATGCACGAGTGAAAACGACTCAAATTATCCAAATAACTGCCAAAATAGGACCAGAATGGTTTAACATGCACCAAGGGACTTAGAAAGTTAAACACAAATCATTAGCAAATTAGCTAATGTACGGAATGAAAAATGGGATATTTCATCTACTTAATAACATATTAATAGCTTTAGGAATGTTTTATCATGCAACAGGTTATGCGATTTTAGATGCAATCCTATTTTCTTGGTGAATTCCCACTGATGAGAGGTCAGCCGACTCGGGACCACATTGCTGGGTTTTTCATCGTCTCTGGAAGCTGGGCGCTTCTGATTTTCAGGCTTTTCACAACTGTAATCGTATATTTTCCTAATGTTTTCTGTAATTCCTGAAAGGATTTCGCTTCTCTAAACACTGG
>NC_089781.1:63170850-63193350 GCF_040412425.1 Macrobrachium rosenbergii | reverse complement strand
GCGACTATTGAAAATCATTCATGCGCAGATTTGAAAACGTTCATTGCTAGTTTGTCAAAAAAAAAAAAAAAAAAAAATTGTATGTTACCACGAATAGTCATCGAGAAGGGTGAAAATGTATTTTCAGAAACAAAATTCTAAAACGTTAGCTGAAATTCTATAAGGAAGAAATAGTGCAGAGATACCATGCACAAATTCACTTTATAGCTTCATAAGAGTTTAACGGAGACAGAAAGAGCCTCACTGATCTCTATAATTAGTTTTCCGAAGCAAATTTCCAGTATTTCATCGTTTCCAAAAGAATGATTTTTTTATTAAAAGATCTTGGTTGAGGTTACCAAAATTACATCCTGACCTCAAAGTGGAAATGTGACTACCTAAGTATTCCCAAATCTTGCCAATGTCTCAAAGAACTACGACAAACTTAGCGGGAAACAAATATTCGCTCTGATATAATTTTGCGGATCATTGTGTTGGAAGATATAATTCAAACATTTGATGGAAAATTTTCTCAATATTTTTAATCAATTGATTTTTCAAATTAGATCATGCTGTTATTTTGAAATTCATCACCAATCTCTCGGTTTCAGGTTGAATAAGAATTAGTTTGGTAATTCAAAGGAAAGACTATTGTATGTTTAAAACTTTAACAATACCAAAAGTAAAACAAAATATTCTGCATATGCACAACTTTAATAACTACCAATAATGAATTTAGTTTTTTTATGAAAATACCCTGTGAAATGCATTACAAATAGTGTTAATTTTACATTAAAGTTGATATATATTGATCATGTTTCTCCTTCCGAGAAATGTTTGTTCCTGGAAATGTTATGTGAAAAGTTAAACATTCCGTGTTGAAATTCTTAATAAGATTTGCATCAGAGAGCTGATGTGATTTTGAATTTCATGCTCAATCATAAGATGACACATTTGCATTGAATATTTAGGCACTGTGAAAAGAGCCATAAGCAATTTTATGTTTAAGCACTAGAAAATATTATTGTCATATAGTCTTATAATCAAAGGTCTAATTATTCATACTATGATAACAATTATTTTAAGGGATTCTTTAAAGATCTATTCTCAAGAGCAAAAAAAAAAAAAAAAAATCCCATGGCAGTTTCTCTCCTTGCATGCAGTGTTGTTTGTTGGAAATCATTTTATCATCCACACTTACTTTCATGCTGTTGTGGAAGTAATAGTTCACTGTTTATTGTTTCGTCGGTTGGGACTTTTGAAAAGACAGCTTTCAAGTAAAAAGTTTTTATAGGATATTAACAACTTTGCTTCAAACTATATAAACTTTACACTATTTTGTTTATATACAAGTGTTCATAAATAGTAATAACAAACTTTGTTAACTTTAGGGATGATATCTTCAAACCTGCTACTATATGCCATAATGGGTTTCCTAATGTATTTTGAAAAGCTGTACATGCCACAGAAGTTAACGTGCATATTGACCTCCGTATTTCTCCTTTGAAATAGCGCTTTTATAATATCTTCATCGAAGCTATAATTACTTCTTTTTCAATGATTATGTTCTTCCAAATGGCCGGGAAATGACAACATTTCAAAATTATTAAAGCATCTTACGAATTTCCCATTTTAGCGTTACCATCTCTATGATGACAGTTTGCTTATAAATATACCCTTAAATGTTCTGAAAAGTTTTCTGAATAAATTTCTGACTCACATTGGGATCGAACCAATGACTTTCAAAAGAATGGCAAGGCCCACACAGACTAACCCATAAAGCCCATAACAGAAACTGGAACACAAATGATTCTATATCTGGGTAAGGTACAGAATTGAGTCACCGACACGCTGTCATGAAATGAGTGTAAAGCTTCCTGACAAATATGTACTTTAGCTATTGTGAAGGAAAACAGACCATCACATTATTGGATTACTCGAGCTTCGTTATTCTAAGGTCACATGTACAAAGATAATAACTGTGCCAATCATTTTACAAAACAATAAATTTTCATAAAAACTTCAACTACCCAGTAGATCAGTAACATAAAATACAAGCCTAGAAACAAAGCTTTACTTTAGATTTTTTTCATTTCTAGAAGCATACATCTGTAGAATCAGTGATATATCTTCACGGCCCTGATAAGAAATTCATAAATATTCCCAGGAAGCTACAAATGCCAAGCAATAAATTTTATGATAAATATACATACTCCTAAAATGTGCTTTTCTTCAATAATAACTGCATTATTTTAATGTAAACAAACGTTTTCGTTACGTGTTTTGCCCGGAACCAAAAGATCACTAACTACCATAAGAAGCGATCTTACCTGATAATATATGCGAGTATGAATGAATAACTATGATTACTTTTAACTTTAATGGATTTTATTGGTGATTTTTCAACACCCTTACCCTCCAAAACAGTTAAACACTGATAAAAATTGACTTCCAAATGCACTTTGTTCTGATATCTGGTATTTGTGCTGCAACTTGCTTGGCAATTTTAGTTTTCTGTAAAAGGAAACTGTGGAGTTGGCTATTTGTCTGTCCGTCCGCAATTTTTCTGTCCGTCCTCAGATCTTGAAAACTACTGAGGCTAGAGGGCTGCAAATTGGTATGTTCATCAACCACCCTTCAACTATCAAACATACTAAATTGCAGCCCTCTAGCCTCTGTATTGTTTTTTTATTTAAGTTTAAAGTTAGCCATGATCGTGGTATTGATGTAAATAATTTACTAATTTGAAGAACCAGGGTACCATCCATTAAATTTACTTTAGAATTAGCAAAAGACAATTGCTTCCCCTTCTTAGGTGTTTTAATACATAGAGAACCACTTCAATGCAAATTCAGTATTTATAGGAAACCAACTAATAACTTATGTCCATTTCCATTCAGGCCGCCACCTTAATATCAAAATGTCCATCATTTCTTACATGTTTTTTGACGAGCATTTGGCATTGTCCTTCCGTAGTATTTGGACCAAGAAACCGAATACATATAAAAAATAGGGACAGGTTTATATTACCGTTCACATATAATAGATATTTGCTATTATAAAGTCCACAAAAAGTTTTGTAGTGGAAGTAACATGGAGAAAGAAACCCCTAAGAATTCTTAGCCCGCCTTATTTTAGTGGTTTTGAAACCATAAAATCGTTTTAAAATATTTTAATGTCAACCTGTTTTTTCCTATAATAAAACACTACTAGAAATGTTAATAAAAAATAGCCCTAAGGAAAGCAACAACATAATATATAAAATACCATGCCTGGACTACTCTTCTTTTTATCTAGGTAACCTAGTAAAGATTTAGAAGTGACAGTTAAGCAGCATAAGCATTCTGTCAAAACTTGGCAAACATCCAATGCAATATTCATTTAAGTGAAAACTCTCACAGGATCAATTGGACTGACAGTTCATTGATTGCCAGATCAAAAGAGTTTTCTTACGAAATCTTTTAGAATATGCAATTATACTGATTACTTCCAGCCGTAATTTTAACCTTAGCCCTGGCATGTATCATTTGGACCTAAAGATAAAATCACTGACTTAATTACTAACTAGTTACCTCATATAGATTTTGTATGTATTCGTATGTTTAATAGTTTTTTTAAATATTCATTTTGTATCAATTGTTATTGTTTACCAAAAAGGAGAATAATTAAGTGTTATAATTTTATAAATATGTAATCAGCTTATTCATGCCAAGGTCGTTTTTGGTGGTCAGTCTCTTCCCATGTATAATCCTTTAATTGTCTGCTCCCTGCTTTCGAGCCAGTTGGCCCAATCCTTTGTAAAACCTCTCAAGGATTTACCTTTGTTTTGGTAGGCACACTAATTCTCCAACTGTGCTGGATTCCAGGTGCATCTGTTCCTTATAATCCCCATCCTCAGGGATATCTGTGCGTCATCTATCAATTATACGAGCTTTCCTGTACCCTTCCTTTCAAATTTTTCATCAGTCTGCTAGTAAAGGACGGTGTCGAAAGACCTAGCAACCACCCCATTGTTTCACTTTTCCTTCGTGGCATTTGCCTTCATATATATATTTTTAGGTTTTTACTCTGACCTACTTACTTTATTCCTGGCTCAGGGATCCACTTCTACTTTCTGGCTGATGGACAAGGGACTTACCATAACAATTATAGGTTCTGATTGCAATTGCAAGGTCAGGTAGAAACTCATGAAGAAAATAGTTGGTCTGTAGGCCTTCCTACAAACAAGGAATTGTTGTAGACAAACACTTGGGTTTACTTTAATTGGAATATATTTACTTTAAACACTTAAATCAGAAGAATGGGGCAATGATAGGTAGGTAAAACAAGGTTCTGTTGAGTGATCAAATATTTCAGCAATTCTAGAATACTGAAGATCTAGGGGTTTAATCCTCTTGAGAGGGACACTGTATATTTGCTTGCAGTGGCAAGGCCCTGGTAAGTAGCACAAGACAAGCAGTTGTTTCCACAGCTAACAGCACTGTCTGCAATTGAGAACACAAGTGGTTATGTAGGGAAATGTGGCAATTTCAGGCGAATTGAGTGTTGCACATATGGTACCAAGATAACTCGATTCTAGTGTGAGGTGCTTACATTAAAACTACACACAGTACTAAGCCAGGACTTGGTGAGAAAACACACTTAAGAAAATTAAATGAAATTCACTAAAAGATCCAAGGATATGTGACTGTTGAAAGAACCTCAGATCAGGAGTTTACCTTAGATGGAGCAATGGAGGGCCTCGCTGAATTTCACCAGGAATGGAGGGATGATTTTACAGAGATTGCACAGGTAAGTGACTGGCTGAGCCAAAGGTGGCCACAAGGGATAAGCTCCAAAAGGAGCTGGCAAGGGGCAAGTGTGTAGAGTTTGCTACCAAGTGGGTTTCTGAGAGCGAGGCTGATGGTGAACAGCTTTTTATGACCTCGGAGGATCATTTTTCCTCTCCTCTCAGATGGCACTGGAGTCTGTCCTTGGGGGGTTAAGGTGGCAGCCCAGTCACAAGTGTTGTAACCTCTGTTTTCTGTGTCAAGGCCTCATGTGGGTCTTCCAATCCAGGTGACCTCTGACAACCACATGTTCGCTGGTTGCTATGGGGGACTCAATTTTTCTCCTTGACTTCATCCCAAAACTGGCTCATTCATGAGGCAGGATTTTCATCTTCATTCGCCTTCACTTGAAAGAAGTTTTTTCAAAGCAGTCAGCAGTTCTAGGAAAGATTAAGAGATTTACCAAGAGGGGGAAGCATGGAGAGAATTTAAGAAGTCGCTGGTTTTCTCACGCCGTTCCTCAGTTAGTTATCATTATGAGCAATACTATATTTTACGTTATAAGACAGTTTGGAGGTTGAGTTGGCTTGGTAAGAGGTCTCCTCGTTACAATATATATATATATATATATATATATATATATATATATATATATTACATATATATATATATATATATATATATATATATATATATATATATATATATATATATATATATATATATATATATATATATATATATATATATATATATATATATATATATATATATATATATATATATATATATATATATATATATGTGTGTGTGTGTGTGTGTGTGTGTGTGTGTGTGTGTGTGTGTGTGTGTGTGTGTGTGTGTAGAGATAGATAGATAGATAGATAGATATAGGTACAGAGGTAGATACAGATATGATACTGAAATGACTCAGGTAAAAATAAAATATCTTACACTATCTGTGAGGAATAAAAGACATACCAAAAATTGTGAAATAATATTCACGTAAATAGATATTCCCCAAAAAGGAGTTCTTATTAGTTTACCCTTCATCTTTGAAGACTTTGATATCAAGTGTCTTAGTTCTGAATGTGTTTTTTTCCTCTCATATGCGGAGAACAGAGGCACAGTTTGCTATTTTGGACGTCAAGGCTTTAGCACTACAGAGGGCTTAGAAATTTTGCCGTTATTATCGGCCACATTTGCTCTTATTCGTATCTTTATCTCTTAAGAAAACGAAATTACACAGCAGGTCAGCTTGATTTATGCTATTAAAAAGTTGAGTGGTTGTAGTAAGTTTAGCTCTCCACTCGTGGGCCCGCCAATCTATCAGTGTTTATGGATGTATTCATAAATTCTCGTATATAAAAACCCTAAACGGTATTTTCTTAAAGAACATCTGGCAACATTTTTCTCCCTCCTGCCGTTGATGAAAGAAGAGGTAATATTTTGCATACTGAAATTCGCCATAAATGCGTTACGTTTGACGAAAATATAAGGCCTTAATGCTCAATTAATGTTATATTTACGTCCAAAACATTTATCCCTTTTGTAAATGCATAGTTTTCGAGTTCACACTGTAAATTATTAATTCAATTCAGAGGAAAAACCCTCAGAGGAACAGATTTTAATTTTTTTTTCATAAAATAGCTTACAAGTTACAAAAAATTGGTCAAATCATCTCTCTCTCTCTCTCTCTCTCTCTCTCTCTCTCTCTCTCTCTCTCTCTCTCTCTCTCTCTCTCTCTCTCTCATTAATGATGTAATTTCTATTTAATGTTCCTCTTAATCAATACAGCAGTACGACGTTCATATACTGCACATTCCTTCCATTCCCCGTTTCATGATTTAGTGTTTCAGCGGACGGTCTTCCTGGAAATGCCTAACTTACCCCTAGCACATCATTCATATTTACTTCCGCTGGGTTTCCTTTTCCTATCGATGCTTCATCAGCAGCGCAATTTGTTAACTCACCCGACTCACGCGATTTTCATGAAAGCTTATGAATGATGCAGCAACAAATAACACGTTAATTTTCTTGCATACACTCATGCATACACAAACATACACACACACATTATACACATCCATGCGTATAACATCCATCACGGAAACAGTGATGTAATGTAAAATATAAACGAAGTGCGAGAGCTTTCAAGTTTTTACTCAGAGGCTTGAAAATACCTCAGAGTAAAAAGGCGAAATTTCGTGCTTGTTGTTCCCTTTTTCGTGGCCAAATACTCAGATTATGCAAACACACACACACACACACACACACACACACACACACACACACACACACACACATACATATATATATATATATATATATATATATATATATATATATATATATATATATATATATATATATATATATATATATATATATATGAAATTTTTACCACGCCATGATTTATATACAATCATGAAACTACAAATGTCGCTTAATATCAAATTCACGCTACCTCGGGAATATCTCCAGTGGAGAATTATCACCGAAGGAAAATTTATAAGTGATAAATGGATTAGTATTGCTGGGTGACGAACCCTCGACAGAACTTATCCAGCAACTCCAGTCGACGTTACCACTAAGTTGTCAAGAGAGGTTAAGTATAAGTTAGTGCTGAGTCTGCTGTACTGTTTTTACCCGTCGTGAGCAGGGAAGTTGTACTTAGCCTCGGCATTAACCCACCTCCACCAAGATAGTTCATTGGTACGTTTATTATGAAATTTTTATCACACCGTGATTTATATACAATCATGAAGCTACAAATGTCGCTTAATATCAAATTCACACTACCTCAGGAATATCTCTGATGGAGAATTATCACCGAAGGGGACTTTATAAGAGATAAATGGATCGGTACTGCCGAGTCACAACCCCTCGACACAGAACTTATCCAGCAACTCCAGTCGACGTAACTTCATGATTATATATATATATATATATATATATATATATATATATATATATATATATATATATATATATATGTGTGTGTGTGTGTGTGTGTGTGTGTGTGTGTGTGTGTGTGTGTATGTGTGTGTGTGTATGTGTGTGTCTGTGTGCGTTAGGAGTCTCAGAGAGTTTTAACCCAATAGATTCCAGCAAGTGTATTATAGATGAGGTTGCTAGCGTTATGCCATCTGAATGGGCTGTAAACATTTTTTAGCATTTTTGTGGGGGGGGGCAATTTTATAATTTTCAGGTGTTGTCAAGTAAAATGTATTTCAAAAGTCAAGAATCTTAAATTTATTTAATACCATACAAATACATATGGTTGTTTATGATGTGAATGAAGTAGAGAAACACATGGCCAGTAAAGTAGAGAACTCAGTGGAAATGTCCATTTCTAACTTGAATACTGACCCATTGCTGATACATGTGTTTAAGGGTACATTTTTCTTTCTCGATCTCATCCTTCTTGAATGAAGAGCATTGTTTTTTCTCATTTCATTGCTCCACAACAGTTGCTTCTCCCTCTTTGCGTTGTTTCTCAAGTAATTGGGTATCCATGTGAAAAAGTGAGCAAAAATTCAAACTACGTTATTACAGAGAAACTGTCCTAAATGCTGTAATGAGAATACTATCTTAGTGGCTCACTTTGAAGAATTTGTGCCTTGTTTACTTGTACAAAGGACTGAAAACATCAAAACTGAATGAACCGAAATTTATCTGCGTCATCATGGAATACATAATCTATATTACAAAGTTGCATATAAACATAAACTAAAAGTGTATTTTCAGTATGTAGTGTAAATGCAAACAGTCGGTAAATAAAGAGAGAGAGAAGAGAGAGAGAGAGAGAGAGAGAGAGAGAGAGAGAGAGAGAGAGAGAGTACTAATTGTAATAATTAACTGAGGCCCTATTAGCCCTAAGTGAGCGTGTGGATACGTTACGATAAAGAAGGTCATTCCATGTGTAATCATTTCGAATATATACAGTCTTTTTGTATTCGGTTCTTAGCCATATGCCTTATCCACACTGATGATTTGAAGTGCGTGTGACGACTACGTCCAAGTAAAGTGTTCAGTATGAAGGGATATCACCTGATTAAGATGCTGGCCGTAGTAGCAAATCTCACGGTTCGGCGCAAATTCTCCTCTCATTATTATTTTGCTCTAAGGTATTGTGGTGTTGGGTATTGGGAGGGGGTTTGTAAAGGTAAAAAACGTGTGGCTGGTGAGAGGGGAGAGAGCATGGCCACTTTGTAGAGATAGGTTGTGGTTGTGGGACGTCCCAGTCCATTGTTTCGAGGGTTGTTCTCTTAGGGTTGCTGTAAGTTTTCCTTGGAATTAGTGCCTTGTACTGAAGTCTAATAAGGTGAGTTTTTGGTTATATATTTTTAGTGTTGTTTTAAACTACAGGTACTGCTACTCATGTCCTTTCATTAATACTAATATTCTCTTATTCTATTCTGACTCTTTGGTAGTTGTTCTCCCTCTTTCTTTCTCTGCATCGTTATTTACCGACTGTGCGAAAAGTAAAAGAACTCCAAATTAGGGGTTTATGGCAAAATTTGTCTTCATAACCTTACGAGAGCCCAACTTGGAAGTTCTCACGAACTATGACGACTGACCTCACCAGTCTGTCTTCTTTGAATTTTTATGGATTTTCTTTATCTTAAAGAAGTGGAATCACTCTGCCTGTGTAAGGAACCGCAGAGTATAAAAGTTAGCGTTAGTGAAGCATTCCTTATAAAAAGGGTGGCAATAAGAAAAGGTTTCCAACGCTCCCCAACCCTTTGCATCCTGCTCAGAGTGAGAATTAACACTGTTATAAATAAGCATGCTATTATTAAATTCACTCATTTATTACCTAGTCATGAATATCTCTTGACAGATCCGCCCAAAGTCAACGTCACCCTTGGAAGATCACTGGATGCAACAAACATCAAGGAAGGCGATGACCTCTACTTCGAATGTTCGGCCGTTGCAAAGCCTCCTCCTCATAAGGTTACCTGGAGTCATAATGTGAGTGTTAATATAAATATATTGTCATTATCATAATTATTATCAAAAATAGACAATTTGCAGTTCTTTTATTTGATTTCATTCTTTCTTTTTCTCACTTTTCACTCTCTTTAAACGCTCACAAAGATACACACGCGCACACATACACACAGAAAACAAAATCGTTGCGTGAATTTAAATCTGTGTCAGATTATATTTTTTTTACTAAATTTATTATCGCATATTTATGAAATCACGCAGAAACATCAGAGATTTTTCAAGAGAGAAAATGTTGCCCATCAATCCCTTACAATGGTATTGGATTACTATAGAGGGGGCGATTTTCTTCGAGAAGTTTTCAGGGCAGTGTGATTATTACAGTTGCATGTTTATTTACTAAAATTGACCAGCAGACTCTCTCTCTCTCTCTCTCTCTCTCTCTCTCTCTCTCTCTCTCTCTCTCTCTCTCTTCTACATATATATATATATATATATATATATATATATATATATATATATATATATATATATATATATATATATATATATATATGTATGTATGTGTGTGTGTGTGTGTGTATATATATATATGTGTGTGTATGTATATATACAGGGTGTAACAAGAATTTATGTAAATATTTTGGGAAATGGAAGAAAAGTCATTCTGAGCAGAAAATGTTCCATAAACATATGCATTTTAAGGCTATGTTTGTCGGCGAGGTGAATTTTTAAAATTAAAATTATCATTAAACGGGCAAGTAAGATGGCGTACAGGATGTCGGAGTGAGTAGTCAGGGATGTGGCGGGGAGGGGAATGGAGCTGATCAGTTCACCTGTTGCTCTGAACAGTCTCGTTTTTCTGCCAAGATAAGTGAGCGTGCCCGGGTTACAAGTGTCAAATTCTGGATACATTTTGAGAGCAAGAAACGGGAGACAACGCCTTACCGTACCAGCAATGTGGAATATGCAGATAAGATGTTTATCAATGGGTTTTGCAATAGTTCCATTTCTAGATTACACGGTTGTGAGCACCACTGTTATATAAAAAGGGAAATCAGTGATTACGCCGATGTGAATAAAATACCTCCAAATCAAATGTATTCTTTAGATACTTGAATAAAGGGGAAAAAATGCATGTATCATTGAAACCTCCCTCCCCTTAATGGTATTCACTGGACTCCTATAAAGGAAAGAAAAGCAAGCCTAATGGAATCTCCCCTCCATCAAAGATAGTCCTATTCATTAAACACCGATCAAGATTTAAAAAGTATTATAAAAAATCTCTCCTTCTTCATTAAAGTATTTATCACATACCAGTCAAAGGAAAAAACACACCCATGAAAACGCTTTCGTCTCTGTCAGATTAAAAAGAATGGGAACATTGTGGAAAATTCACTTTCTCCACTCTTTCCTGTCAAAGGCCCCCTATTCAAACAGTAATCGAAAGAGGTAAACAAAACTGACACTGTTCAAAGTACAGTATCCTCCTACCTACAATCCTTTGTCATCATGATTACTGTCACTATCACTCATTCAGCATAGGTGTAGGTCTAGTCCATGCTCCTGATTCAACAATACCTGAGGAGGCAGCAGGACAGTTTGCGCTAGAATTCAACGATCACAAATAAATGTTGCCAAGCAATTTTTACACTACTTTCTTGATACATAAAGCTAATCATTAAAATTAATTACATGAAGTCTGTTCACAGGTGATTTAATAGGTGGAGGGACTATAATGTTACATTTTTCAATAATATGCAAGAGAAAAGCATAGTTAAAAATCTAGAAATTGAGTTGCATAACACGCTTCATCAACCCTTCCCCAAAATCCCTGACTACTTACTCCGACATCCTGTTTGCGCCAGCTTACTTGCCTGCTTAATGATAACGGGTATTTTGGAAATTCACCTCACTGACAAACGAAGCCTTAAAATGTATGTGTTTATAGAACAGTTTCTGCTCAGAATGACTTTTTCTTTCATTTCTCAAAATATTTGCATAAATTTGTGTTACACCCTATCTATCTATCTATCTATCTATCTATCTATCTATCTATATATATATATATCTCTATATATATATATATATATATATATATATATATATATATATATATATATATATATATATATATATATATATTTATATATATATATATATATATATATATATATATATATATATATATATATATATATATATATATATATATATATATATATATATATATATATATATAAATTTTTATACATATTCTGATTAGGATCTCAATAAGATTTAGAAAATAATATCAAATATATATATAAAAGAGACTATATATATATATATGATATATATACATGAATTAATTTAAATTCTGATTTAGGTTCTCAATAAGTTTTAGAAAGCAATATCAAACAAGAAAATAACTGCTCTTATTATTATTATTATTAATACCAACCCCCATCACGCAAATTTAGGCTTATAGTGTTCTTGACAGCAATGCACACTTTGTTTACTCACTGTTTAAATATTATTAATAATATCAACCCCCATCATGCAAACGCTGCATATTATTGATAAAAATGGATCAATAACTATTATTTTTCATTCCTAAAAAAATCATGAACATGTTATTTATGTTAACTTTACAGGGGGTGATGAACGGATTGATAATGTGTCGATATTAAATTGATATTGTTTACAAATAAAAAAATCACTGATAATGACAAGTGGAAAGGCAATTTGCCTGTTTTCTTCATTGCTCGACAAATTTACTTGATTACCCTTTATAAAAGCAAGAGGGTTGTATCTTCCCTCATATACCACAGCAATTTACAGGACTGGCAACTTCTTTATGTCTAATAACAGTGGACGTATTTCCGCTGAAAACCATTAAATCGATTTTTATTAAATTAAATGAAGAAACTCAGTCACCAAACGAGACGGTAATCATCACGAGATAGAATTTATTTTAGCTCAAAAGTTCGCATTACCACATATCGATCAAATGTAAAACTACTTTACTTGAACTAGCAATATTGCATTCGGTGTTCTTTTGTTTTGGGTTAGCAGTGTAAGGACTCTAACGTCACACTCAACTGCTTCGATGTAAATATCTTCCTAAGCAGTGCATTTTTATATTTTCTGTGTTACATGATATTTTTGTTATCGTTTTCCACTAACAAAGCTTGGACTCTTTTAGGAAATAAACTGCAATATGCTTTCATTTATAGAACTTATTGATGTGTTATTTCTCCATTTTTTTATATTCACCCATCCAGCACAAGCGCGCACACACATATACATATATACATATATATATATATATATATATATATATATATATATATATATATATATATATATATATATATATATATATATATATATATATAAAATATATATATATATAAAAAATATATATATATATATATATATAAATATATATATATATATATATATATATATATATATATATATATATTAACAGCCCAAGTTCGAGGGCCATCTTTATTTTAAGGTGTATCTTTTTCAAGAACAGAATTAAACATCCCACTTTTCTTGAGATGTCTCTGGTAGCCGTGGCTCTTTCCTTAGGTCAACAGATCCCTTCTCCTTCATCATAAGACTCTCGCTAAACCTATCTTTACACAAAGGCCTACTGAAATGAGACACTGATATTCGAAACTAGACTTTATTGACAAATTTAACGAAAGTGATATATCAAAAACTACGGTCATGAAATGCAGTGTTTCACATATAACTAGAGGAACATATCGATCCCAATTTGGATCATTACCGCGTACGGTCATCCGAAGAGCTTCAGTGACCTTCCTACTTGCTCGTTCACACCGGCCATTCACTTCAGGTCTATAGGGGATAATAGTGACTTTCCTAATACCCATTACATCCGCAAGACATTGGAAAGTCCTATTTACGAACTCTCAACTTTTATCTGTAATCAGAACCTCTGGCACCCCGTACCGGCAGATATACCCATTAAAGAATGCTATTGCCACCTCTTCTGCTGTTTTATGCGTCAACGGGAAAATCTCTACGAACCTAGTTAATTTCGTCAACAACCTCCAACAGGTGCCTGTGGCCATAACTAGATTCACAGAAATTGTTCAAAATGTCCATGTGGACTCAGGATGCGGGTCTGGTAGGAATCGGGAATGGACCCAGTTTACAAAAAACGACCCTTGATGGCTTACATATGATACATTACAAACTGAACAACTTCTCACAAAGTCTTCTACCGTACTAAGCATATTCTTCCAAAAGAATTGTCCCCGTACATTTTGATTAATCTTCTCAACCCCCAAATGAAGACTGCCAGACCTACAGTGAACAGTATCTAACACCGTAGGTACAAAACTCGTAGGAATGACTATTTGCGTCGTATCACCCTTATCTTCACTATTTCTCAGTCTGTATCTAATCTTGCTAACTAACAAATTACCCTCTAATTCAAGCCCTGCAAAAGGCAGCTTATAAACCTTCCTAACTAATTCCCCTCTAAGAAATGCTTTTGCGCCTCTCAGAATTTCATCTTCATTCTGCTTTGCTTCGTCTAAACTAATATCCCAATCTACGCTATCTCCTGAAACATAACATACATGACTTCCCTCTTCATCAACAAAACTTCTACTAAGGGCGTCTGCTACGACATTCTGCTTAGCATCAAAATCTCTGATTGTCAAATACCACAGGGCTCTTTTGGGGAAAGATCCGGCTTATTAAAAAGATCCAACAATGGCTTATGATCCATCAGAACCTCTACTTGATTGCCCAATAATATCATCTTAAAATGCACAAGACTCAAAACCACGGCAAAGGCCTCTTTGTCTACTACCGACCATAACCGTTCATTACTACCTCGTGTCTTAAACTTCCTACTGCAAAATGCAATCAGATGGAGTCTTCCATCGAACCTCTGCATAAGGTATGCCCCTATACCGTCATAAATAGCGTCTGTTACCAAAGTGAAAGGACGTTCCAAATCAGGAAACTTCAACACTGGGGGATTTATCAAGGTATCCTTAATTCTCTGAAAAGCTATTTGCTGTCCATCTCCCCATACAAACTGCACATCATCCCTCAGAACATCTGTCAAGGGAGATGCCAGAACAGAAAAACCCTTCACAAATCTACGGAAAAATCCGGCCATCCCTAAAAAAGACCGAATCTGCTTCTTAGTCTTGGGAGTGGCAAACTCTACAATTGCCCTAACTTTATCGTCATTCACTCTAACAACCTCTTTGGAAATGGCATGACCTAAATATACTATCTGCCTCTTGAGAAAATTACACTTTGCTAACTTTATCTTCAAACCCGCTAATCTAAGTGTTCTAAAAACCTCCCTAAGAACTTTTAAATGTTCTTCTACTGAATCAGTGGCAACTAAGATATCGTCCATGTACGTATAGACTTTTTTCCCTAACAAGCCATGCAAAACTGTATTCATTAGCCTAGTAAATGTCATTGGACTGCCTGTTAAACCAAACGGGATTCGTGTGAACTCACAATGCCCCTCCGGCAAAGAGAAGGCTGTGTACTCTCGACTCTCCTCGCTAAGTGGTACCTGTAAGTACCCTTGCATCAGAACAGTTGAGGAATATATCTCCCAGCCTCCAACTTCTACGAATAAATCCAGCAAACATGCCACAGGATACTGATCAGGAATGGTTTTCTCATTGAGTTTCCGAAAGTTTACACAAACCCTGACTGAACCACCCTTCTTAGGCACTGCCAGCAATGGGAAATTAAAAGGTGACGAACTGGGCCTAACAATGCCTTCTTCCTCCCACTTATTAACCTATTGCTCTACCTGTTCCCTAATCTTGAAGAGAATCCTATATGAAGGAACAAAAATAGGCTTAGTTTTTCCTCCAAGTGAACCTTGTGTTCTAACACATTTGTTAATCCTAACTAATCCCCTTTGAGTGCGACTATGTGCGCAAACTCGGCTAGAACATCTTCTACACCCCAGCATATTCTTTATAATCAGCATTGGCTAACTGATCCCTAAAAACTTTCCTTCTAGCCTTTAACTCTTCTTCAGAAAAACTACAAAAATCCCTGACAATATTCACTGAATTATCTTCATTGACCCAGTCAACAAAGCTTGATTGCATAAGTACTCTTCTGGTAATTGCGAACTGAATCATTGCAGTATAGCAATTCCACCCAAGTGTCCCCTGAACTTGTTACTCCTATTTATAAACCCAAACACAATACCCCCTTCAGCTTCTCGCTACATTTATCCACACACATCTGTCTGGATATATGCACTCCTTTCACTCGAACTTTCACCATCGCAACCATTCCTGGACCAAGCACCACATCATCCTCCAAAACCCCCCTTATAACACTTCTCATCCCCAGACACATGTTCCTCAACTACTCCCGAATCCTCAAGTACACCCGATCCATCGTCATCTAATACACTCACATCTGTCCCCTCATACAGCACAAACACCACAGGTACTCCCACAGTTATACCACAAACCCCCGTATGAACCGAGATCTTTCATCTCCAACATGTAGGATATCCCAGTAACAACGTATTTCCCAGAACACTCCCACGTATAACCAAAAATGGTTCTGTCAAAAATCTACATCTATGTATCCCAAAATCTGTAACCTATTTGCTTGAACATCGCATACAGATTCCTTAGCAGGTCTCAAAGAGCGATGGGAAAACATCGATCTGAACAACTCATAATTCATAAGATTAATGGAGGCACCTGTATCTATAAAGACCCTTACATTTATCCCATGTACAGACCCATTGACGACTGGCTTCGACCCTGAGGCTTCCCCCAGAAGTCCTATATCCCAGGAAACACCCATCCAGTTTTCCTTTACAACTTATCAGTCTTTAGACAATGTCTGCCAATCACAAGATCCCCTCGAAAAATTCACGTGAGGTACTTTCTCATCTGAGCTACCAAAATTCTGAAATGCAGGCCTTTTATTATACTGCCTCCGAGACGGGCAAGACCGCCAAGGATGACCATAACTCTTACAACTACTACAATGCTTAACCCGGCAAAATCTCTTAATGTGTCCCTGCATATTGCAATTAAAGCAACGAACCTGTGGGATCCGAGAGCTCAAGCCAACCATTGATCCTCGGCTATTCTAACTTTGAACAAAATTCTTTGGACCGCGAACTGGAGTTCTGCAACCTACACAACCATAGGCTGATCTAAGGAATTTCTGATCACTATTTCCTCTCCTCATTTTTGCAGCTTTCTTCTTCGTGAATAAATTCGTTAACTTATTCTTGGCTGATCACAAATGCAAAAAAATTCCAAAGTCCCCAGAGAGTACACCCTTTAAATAAAATCCCCCTTGAAATAATTCCCATACAACAAAGAGACCTAAAATGTTAATTCCCTTTACTCTAACAATTAATTCCCAAAACTCAAAAGAAGATACTAATCAAACCCACCATTGCATCCAACATTAATTAAACCCACCAAGCAAATCTAAAATTAACTAAACCCACAATTTAATTCAAAAATTAAGTAAGCCCAGAATTAAATTCACAATTAAGTAATCGCATAAGTAAATTCACAATTAACTACACCCACCATTAAATTAAACACCAAAATTAAATTCAAAATTAACTAACCCCCGCAATAAAATCAAAGTCCCATGGAAAAAAATGCTGGCTGGGCGCATAGCTGATTTACAAAGTGGGTCAAAGTGGCCAAGTTCACTTCTTCAAGGCCAAACAACAGCAACAACAAAAAAACAGTCAGTCTTCCCCAAGAGAATGGGCATCCACTCTCACGCATAGAAAATGAAACTCAAGCAGACAGACGCAAGAGAGAGAGACAGAGACAGAGAGAGAAAAGAATTCGTTCCTCACCCCCTCAGAGCAACATCTCACCCTCTCTATCACCCCTCCAAGGCCTGCTGACACCTATAGAAAAAATTATTAGTGCGAGACCCAGAAAACAGACGAACTCGCCTCTCCTGTCTCCAAGGCACAGTACGCCTAAGCAACCGCACCCACTTTACAAACGCGCATGTTTGCACCCAAAATAACACACGTACGTGTGTAATTATAAAAAAAAAAAAAAAAAAAAACTGTTAAAAAACTAAGAAATGTATACACACTTGCGTAAGAAATGTTTGCACAAAGTAATTCAAATGTCAAATAAAACACTACTCAATTATCAAAGTCCCCAGAAATAATACAATAATAAAATACTCCCCTTTATTAAACCCTAAATGCTGATGCAAACTGCCGATTACTATATATATGAAACACGCTCCAAAATGCAATTGCACTGCTCAGAGCACAGCGAAGCAAGCTAATGATGTCACTGACACGTCACTCAGGCGATGACATCACTACAGCCATCGTCCCAAAAAATAAATCAGTTGCAGATGTAATGAAAAACCCAATTTGACATTAAAATAACAATAAAAAAAGATGATAACACTTATGTGTGTTTCTGCTTAACAGCACGTGAATTCTCTCACCAAAGAAAGAGAAAGAGAGGGAGAAAAAGAATAACACACTCTCGCATGCATTTTCGCATGTTTTAACACACACAAGAGGTCAAAATACCGCAATTACTTCACATTATACACATTAAAATATCCTAAACACTGCCCAATATGAATTAACGCCCTATTCATACCCATAACAACAACTCGCGCGAAAGCTGCTGGTATTTTATCAGAAACCTCTTTCAGAAAAGTGCCTCATGCAGATCTAAAAGGTCCCATTAGATCTTATGTTTTAAGTAAATGGCAAGAAGGGTGGACTTCTCCTCTTCTTGCCAATAATAAGAAATATAGAAATATTAGGGATAATATACTACCGTGGTCTTCGTCATTCCAGCTTGACAGAAGAACAGAGGTTATTTTAACCAGGTTAAGGATTGGGCACATTCGTCTAACCCATCAGTTTATTTCAGAAGGAAGCAGCACTCCAGAGTGTGCCTACTGTGACGAGACACTAACAGTGGAGCACATTCTGGTGGTCTGCCCCAGATATTTTAACCAAAGAGAAAGATATTTTCAGGGTAAATCTCTGTCTGATATTTTGGGAGATGAAGCAGATATTTCTGCTATCATCTCTTTTAAAAGTGTATTAAAATTTTTAACGATATTCAATTTATTTAATAATTTATTACATCACGTAGAATTTTAATTACATTAATTTTTTTATGTATATATCACATCATTCATTAAACTTCATACCCTTATTTATTGGTCACATCATTTCATTTTATTTATTAATCATTTCCTTCATGAATTCATAACTTGTTGGCCCCAGTGCCTGGGCTTTTGCCCTAAATGTCATCCATCCATCCATCCATTCAAGACGCATTACTAACACACACACAGACTTAGCGCCCGAGAGTTTAAAACAGCAAAAAGAAAACTCAGCCAAGGGAAGCTGCAATTCACATGGAACCCTTACAACCAGCCGTGATGGAATAGTTAATCGAGCAAGAGAGTACTACCAAAAGCTTTATTCCTCAGAAAGACCCTGTTACCATCTTCACGAAAGAGAAAATCAACATCTATCCCATGACTTTCCAGAGATCACAGCATGCAAGGTGCAACTTGTTATCAAGAAAATGAAGAAGGGGAAAGCACCGGGACCAGATAACATCACATTGGACCTAATAACAGATGCTGATGAGCCAATCCAAGTCAGACTGTCACGACTATTCAATGAGTGTCTGAAGAAGAGCAAAATGCTAGAAGAGTGGAATAAAGCCATCCTCATTCTACTCTACAAAAAAGACGACCTCAGGGACACGAACAAACAACGACCAATCAGCCTCCTTAATTTTATTTATAAGATCTTCACCAGAGTTATCACTAATGAGACTGCAGGTAAGCTTGATGAAAATCAGCTAAGGGAACAAGCAGGCTTTAGAAGAGGCTACTCCACAATTGACCATCTGCAAACAGTAAAGCAGATCATTGAGAAAACAAACGAACATAAAATCCCACTAGTAGTAGCACTTGTAGATTACACCAAACCATTTGACTCGGTTGAAACTGAGGAGTTCATGTCAGTGAAGGAAGAACAGGGAGTTGACTCAGTTTACATCAATGTCCTCTGTCACATCTATGACCATGTAACATGATTTATTCGCCTTCACAAGGACTCAGAACCATTCCAACGCAGGAGAGGAGTCAGACAAGGTGACACTCCCTCACCCAAACTGTTTACTGCCTGCCTGGAGAGAACTTTCCGACAACTCAACTGGCAAGAAAAAGGAGTAAGAATAGATGGAGAATACCTAAGTCACCTCAGATTTGCTGATGACATCATTATCATTGCCCCCACCAAAGAGGAGCTTCAACAAATGCTCACCGAGCTAAATAAGCAAGCAAATCAGTAGACCTCCACATGAACTTCCGTAAGACCAAAGTCATGAGCAATAAATACACTGAAAAGGCAGATGACATACTTGAAATTGAAAATCAACAAATTGAGGAAGTGGACCACTACATCTACTTTAGACGATGAATCTCTCTATGTGACGCCTCCGAAGAGAGCGAAATAAAAAGAAGACTAACCCTTGGTTGGCAGACATTTGGAAGAGCCAGTACAGTGTTAAAATACAAGAAGATTCCTATCCTCTGAAAAAGGAACGTCTATGATCATTGTATTCTCCCCACTGTCACCTATGGGGCCGAAACTTGGAATCTAACAAAAAAGCTTTCCCTTAGAGGGCACATGAGAGAATTATGCTAGATCTAACTTGGAAGGATAGAAAAACAGCTAAATGGATACGTCAAAAAACTGAAGTAAAGGATAACCTTGAAACCATCAGTAAGCTCAAGTGGAACTGGGAGGGGCACATTGCCAGGATGACAGACAACAGACGGACATCACGAACAACCTTCTGGACGCCCCGAGGATACACAAGAAACCGAGGAAGACAAAAAACCCGCTGGCGAGATGACTTAGACCAACATATAAACAACAGTGGCATAGAGCAGCGAAGGATAGAAATCTGTGGAGGAACCGGGGGAAGGCCTACATCCACAGAGGACTTTTGAAGGCTGAAATGATGATGATGATGATTATTTATTTTTTTTTAAGTGCTGAAATTCATATATATTCATTAATGTTTTTTTATTATTTTAGAGTACCAATTTACTTTAAACTTGGTAAATATTCCTTTGTACATTCTACTTTTCAAGCTTAATTCTATTTTTTTTGTTTTTTATCACGGAAGAAATAGTATAGTCCCCGCTCTTTACTCTCGACGACGTAAATGGCGAAAAGAATTATTGCCTAATAACTCTAGTATCCTAGGATGCAATCTTTCTGCATACTTGGGTTTTATGGGCGCAGAACCCGTTGTCGTGATTTATGAGTCATGGCATAACTTCTACGTCTACGAATTTTTTTTCTTCTGCATTAGAATAACTTCTCACGCTCAAATGTATTGCCATAGTTTTTTTCCTATAGATTTTCTTGATAAAATTCTCTGTCTACTAATGTTATGTTAAGCTAAACAAATGACGAAATAAGTAAAATCATTTTTCATCGATATCTAAATCTATTTTCTGAAAGCATTGACATTAAAATGAGCGAAACGTCCGTTCCCAAAGTTTATATTAATTACCATCTTGAAGGTTATCTAATATTTAGCACAACACATACGGTTACCATAGTTGTTATAAGCAGGGTCGCTGTCACAAAAGACAGAGGAGCTCGTAGTGGAGGATTAAGAATTAATTCATGGAACACAACACCCCTAATTGGCTGTTATGCGTGTTTTTCATCAGTGCGATGGCAATCATGACATGACTATCTACTTATAATTACTGCAACTACGATGGTCGTTCAAAGAGCTCTGTGTCTACTAGAGGAAATAAAATGTGCAGCATTATCGCAGCTGTGCGTGACGAAGAAATCAACAAACTGTCGGAGCAAGGGCTTTGCAGCGCCATACTTGGTTCTCATGTTACATAAAACGCATAGAAATGATGAAATTTGCAGTTTAGGGATTTTTACTTTAATGATCTTTTACAGATTAGAGGTTTTTCATAGTTGCTTTGTACGAAAAAAAAAAAATGAGATGTCATGGCCTTCAGTGAGATAAAACTGAAGGGGCAGGGTGTACCTGAATTAGAACGACCAAGATAACTGTGTATTGGGTCTCTGAGAGATGAAGAGCTAGAAAGTGGCAGCGCTTGTGGTTGCAAGAACACATTATGATCGCACAGAAGAGTACAAATATTTTCAGTAAAAGAGATTATGAGTAAAACTTAGTATAATTTATAATTCTTGGAGTGAATGAGGAAGGGGAAACCCTATTTGGTCCTAATTAACAGTGGCAGAGATACTGAAGAGAATGGCTCTTTACGTAACATACAAAGAATGTGCGGGATATGTGAGTATTCGATCGTTACTTGTTATGAAAACGCCACGGTTAACCTAAGATATAAAGTATGTAAGCCATGTGATCGTATGCATGATAGAAAAACGCATATAACTAGACAACAGCTTAAGCTAAATATTTTATATTTCCCCTTCTTATCAAATCCTCAAAGGTGGAATAAACGCGCACCATATACATACATACATACATACACACACACACACACACACACACACATATATATATATATATATATAAATATATATATATATATATATATATATATATATATATATATATATATATATATATATATATATATATATATATATATATATATATATATATATATATAATGTCTACGTTACTTGTTAAAACAAAGAATCACAGCACCTCACATAAATCATGCAAGTTTCCATAAATATATAAAT
>NC_089781.1:63145850-63160850 GCF_040412425.1 Macrobrachium rosenbergii | reverse complement strand
TAGGGTTATTAATACTTAAAAAGGGGTAATGAGGTAATTAGCTAACTGGAAACTGAAATTTTTAGGTTTTTTTTATTATGTGATCTGGTTATCAATTATCTTTATATACTACTTTAATTTTAATGGCATTTATGCAGTCTTATTATTTGACCATTCTTCCCTGTGGATTTATTAATCCTTTTAGATGTATACTTTTTCTGCCTGGATTTGTTAGGCGTTGTTGGGAAAAATCATGTGATCAACAAAATTAAAGGCTTTATTTAGCTCGACTCTTGTACTGCATTAAAGAGAATTCATAGTATTGTAAAAACATGTTGGCAAAATCTGGGCCAGACGCAATTCTCATAGGAATACCCATGATCTATCTGCCAATTAAATTATTGCATTTGGAATAGAAGTTACTAATTACAAATTGAATGGCTGTAGTAAGCGATTTTTATTATCAAAAGAACAAAAATTCAAAATATTGTTAACTCGAGATGCTTCTGACTTCTTTGCAGCAATGAATCTATTACTAGAATTTCCACAGCACATAAATTATTACTGTTTATCGGGGATATTCGTGTAGTGTTTTGAAATTATATACAAGAACTGATAAAGGATTGATTCTCATTTATCGTACACATAATTTTTATGATCTCTCAGCTGTTGCCAATGACCTGTCGTTTTGGAGTTTTAAAAACACTAACCTTAACCTACCTCGGGAAGCGACTGTGTATCTTACCAATATAATTTTAGTTCTCCAGTATCCAATTTCGCTATGTTCCATTCCACAAAAGCCTGTCAGCGAATAAATATATAAATTTTTATATGCCTTGCCTAAAATCGAAATTAGGTGCATCCGTCATCTAATGTATTCTTGAGAGGGAATTATATTTTTAACGCTGATAGATGGCTCATATTTTGGATTTCTTTGCTTGTGAATATTTATTTCAACATTTTTGGGATTGTTGACATTAATTCCCTATTTATAATGAATATAATTGTTGGTAGTATTTACAAACTAATTAGGGTTTCTCTTTTAATGTTATGCCAACTTATATATTTTTGGACTGTAAGTTTCATACTCTGACATATGTTGAATCCCTCGTCATTATGTGATCATGATAGTCATCTTTGGAAAGTGAATTAATGCAGTCACATTTATCTTACTGATATTAATTCTTCATAGGCAACAGATGGCAAATAACTGACTGTTCTATTGCAGAAGGGCTTCGTTTACTCGAATGGTATCATTATTGAGTTATCAGAATTCCCAAAATGGAAAGATTACACATTTCTACTCATTTGTCATGAGAATATCCATAAAAAACACTACTAGAGCACTGTCTTTTATAAAAAAAAAAATATATATACCACAATCAATAAGGGAAACAGCAACAATATGTATTTCAAACAATGATAAGAGTTGTAATGTTCAATTACTGATCCTGAGCCAGTCAGGAATGAATTTAAAAGTGACATTCATTTATAATGATTTACAGTCTTAAATTCATTCCTGAGTGCCAAAGGAACAGTAACTGGAACACTACTATTCTTATCATTGTCTGAAAAATATCTTCTTACTGTTAACCTTATTGATTCTGTTATATTGTTTTGAAAAGAGTGTGTTCTAATCATGTTTATTTCATGAAATTTCTCAAGGAAATCTAAGAAATTCTACATACACACACGTATATATATATATATATATATATATATATATATATATATATATATATATATGTGTGTGTATATATATATATATATATATACTATATATATATATATATATATATATATATATATATATATATATATATATATATATATATATATATAATATATATATTATATATATATATATATATATATAACGCGTATTTATATATATATATATATATATATATATATATATATATATATATATATAATATATATACGGATATATATATAATTCTAATAGCCACAATGCCCTCTTAATTTCTCCGAATTCTTCGCGCTATTTTGGATATGCTTGTAACTACCTCCCGAAATATCCAAAGAAGAAGAAATTGAAGACCTGCATGGTCGTTCGTTTCCCGCGACCGCTGTTCAAGCCGGTCGAGAAATGAACCCGCATTACCATATTCACAAAAGGAGCTCACGTTGCCGGTCAGGTGGTCGGCAATGCGACCACCTTGTGAATATGGTAATCTGAAGCTCATTTCCGTGACCGACATTCACAACTCTTCAATTTCTTCTTCCGTTTGGATATTTCGGCCTCGTAGTTACAAGCATGATCCAAAAAGTGCGAAGATTCTACATGTAAGATGTATTGTATATATATATTACACATATGTGTCTATAAAGTGACCAGTAGATTCTACATATATATATATATATATATATATATATATATATATATATATATATATATATATATATATATATATATATATATATATATATGTATATATATGTGTGTGTGTGTGTGTGTGTGTGTGTGTGAGTTGTGACAATAAGGAAATGAGGTTTATCTCAAAATAGTTTTACTACAAAATCTACAGAGAAATTACGAATTGCCCCCTTCAAAGTAATCCCACCCAGGAGTTAATGCACTTCTGCATTCGCTTCTGCTACCCATGGAAGTATTCGGTAAAGTCCTACTTCTTGAGACCCCTTAGCTCCCTCGTCACAGTGGCCTTGATCTCTTGTACAAAGGTGAAATGGGTACTAAGCACAGTCTTCAGCCTGGGGAAGAGGCAGAAGTTGCATGGTGCAAGATCAAGGAGCGTGGTCGAGAACTGCAATCTGTTTGTTGGCCAAGAACTGCCTCAACAATGCCTCATATATATATATATATATATATATATATATATATATATATATATATATATATATATATATATATATATATATATATATATATATATATATATATATATATATATATATATATATATATGCAATGACTATATATATTGGCCGTTTTTCTCAAACTTCACCCATTTTACATTTCAAAGTAAATGAGAAATAAATAAAAATTAATGTCCCTCATTAATTACTAGAACTGAGGTTTCAACTCGCCCTTTCATAAACTCTCTCTTCCATCCCCCAAAATGGCAAGCCTAACCCCTCTCTCTCTCTCTCTCTCTCTCTGTTCAAAGTGCCTGCTTTTTAGGCCTAATTCTAGGTACCCCGCATCCAGCACGGCAAGGGAGGAGCCAAAAGAGAAAGTTGCCCTTCCCCTCACTCTGAACCTTCCACGTGGGTTCCTGCTGCCATGCTGTCGACCTTATAGGAAAACGTGATGAAGATTGACCTTTGCGCCATCTGGAAGAGAAGCGGTGCATAATCCTCAAAGGTTATAAATAGACAACGCAACAGAAATCGAGAGAGAACACTTAGAACACGACCTAAGGATAGACGTCCTTGCCTTGCCTGTCCTTTTGAATCTTCCAAATGTCAACACCGCGGCCTCGACCAGCATACTTTGTAGTGGCATTATAATTCCCTCCTCCATTGCCAGTGCCCTATTGAGCGAGGACATCATCATTTTGACTAAGGAAATGTGCCCAAGTAAGGTCCTTTTAGCCAGTCACGACCCCTGTTATTTCTCTGTCTAATGTTTCTTTTATTTTTCCATTGTGTAATCACCTTCAGTAATTTGTGTTGGAATATTCAGTGTTAATATAATTATGCATTAATGTTGAACTGAGTTATTTGGCACCATCTGTGCATTCCTCAGTTTCCCTTTGAGAGTCTTACTATTAATGCAAGTAACAGTCTTGCATATACTTGCAGATAGGCCTCGACTGTGGAGTCCCTCGGCCGATCCATGTGCATTTCCTCTTTCCGCTGTGATGTTCCCTGTTACGAAGATATCGTCAGTTTAGAATATTTATTCTGTGTAGGATTCATTATTTTAGCAGGCCCTTGTTATTACCTGCCCAGTAATTTGTCATTCTTCTGATCTGTTTTGTTATGTGAATATAATTAGTTAAGAGAACACTTGAGTTTACGTAATTCCCTCACATGAAGAAGGCCCTAAGCCATACATTTCTACTGTTTTGTCTACGAATTGTCCTAATATTGAGTCAGATGTGTAATAAATAAAAGGAACTCCCCTGCATTATCCATTGCCGCCCAGAGTCAAGTAAGTATTCCCCCCAGACATTCGTAGCAACTGTTGTACCTTGCCAGGATCCGATTGCCTTGTAATTATCAGCGGAATAGCAATTGCTAGCTGGTCTGCATAATTTTAGAGATGATCTTCATATCATAACCCCCTTCATGTTTAAGCACATGAGAAGAGCCAATTCCACAGCATAAGTACATGTCGAAATATTTTGTTTAGGTTTATGCTAGGTGTGAAAAGTGGCTGCAATCAGTGTTAGGTAATTGATAGACTATGTGCATGCCAAATTAGTTCGCGAGAAGAGAGAGCGTATTAACAATTCCACAAGATTTTTGTGCTATCGCATGTTAGCTGCATGTTTTAAGAATAGGAAGCTAGGGAACGACTCAGTCGAAGAGTTAATAAAAGGAATAAAGCCTCTATTCCTTTGTTTGCACGATAAGGACAATTTGAAAGTCCCGAATTCCAAGATAGGCACACTGTAGGTGCCCACCAAGGTTTTGACTCCAGCCATTTTCGCATCGCTGGATTTAGCCTCTCTCTCTCTCTCTCTCTCTCTCTCTCTCTCTCTCTCTCTCTCTCTCTCTCTCTCTCTCTCTCTCTCTCTCTCTCTCTCTTGCGCTCCATTGCTTGATCGATAGGAAAAGTTAGGAAGTATTTATGAATCAAAATTTCCACTCTCAAAGACGAGAGAATAAAAAATTCCGACACAGAATCTTCAATTCCAGGCCATGTGGGCCCTCCCTAACTGTCCGCCATCTTTGTTTTGTGAGTTCCACTAGAAATTCCATTGTTAAAAACCGCACGCAAAGCATGCATATATAATTCCCTTTCTTTCGCTCACTAATTTTATCCATACATCCATACACCTCGCCGCATTTTTGAAGGAATAAACTTTAGCGAAACTTGCCTCGTTCATTCATTACAAATGGGTAGGCCAGGTAGAATGCCAGACATGTGGTCAAGAGACCCCCCACCCCACCACCCGCCGACTCACCCATTGACAGCAGATGTTACAAGACCAGAAGTAAACATTTGAGTACGTATGTGAGGGAAGTTGTTTTGATAACGGAAAATAACAATTTCGTTCCCTCCCCACGTAGTCCGCACTGCCTCCTTGCATATTATAAGATTAAGCAATTTTTTTTTTGCTTACCCTCATGTTTGAGATTTTAACTCACTACGCCACATTTAAAATGATTTAACAGAGCAAGGAAAATTTCCCTTACCAGTAAGCTATTCTTTTAATTAGTTCTGCAGTGTCCCTCCACAAAATAAAATATATGTAAAGGCTTACGTTAGCTTGGGCTAGTTTTTCGTTCATTAAGAACCACTAAGTCTATTCAGACATATCAACAAACGCCCTGAAGTTTGTCTTACTCAGACATAAAAATTTCTAACTGAAATTTATCTCATTCAAACATTAATTTTAAGTCTTTCAGACACCCGGAGGTTGTCTTATTCAGACATATTTGTCTTACTTATTTGTCTTATTCAGACACACTCATCTTCATTCATTCTGAACAATTGAGTGTTTTTGATTTGTCTTATTCAGACATATTAAATTTTAACTAAGCCTTTGTCTTATTCAGACATTAATTTTCGTTCATTCTGTACAATTGAGCCTTCAGACGTCCTGAAATTTGTCTTATTCAGACAAATTAAATTTTAACAGTTTTCAGACACCATGAAATTTGTCTCATTCAGACATATTAATTCCTGTTCATTCTGAACAATTGAGCGCTCAAACATCCTGAAATTTACCTTATTCAGACATGAATTTTTAACAGACTTATTCAGACACCTTTGTCTTATTCAGACATACTAATTTTCACTCATTCTGAACGATTGAGTGTTTCAGATTTGTCTTATTCAGACATTAAATTTTAACTAAGTCTTCCAGACATACTGATTGTTTGTCTTATTCAGACATATGAATTAATAGCCTCTTCAGACATCCTGAAACTTTTCTTATTCAGACATATCCATTTATGTTCATTCTGAACAACTGAGTCTTTTCAGACACCTGAAATTCAAGTCTTTTCAGACAACTGAGTCTTTTCAGACACCTGAAATTTAAGTCTTCCCAGACAACTAAGTCTTTTCAGACACCTAAAATTTAAGTCTTTTCAGACAACTTGAGCCTATTCAGACATCTGAGTCCTTTGGAACACTCTGAGCCCTTTGAACCACCTTCCTTCAGGACATCTGAGTCCTTCGGGATACTCTGAGTCTTTCGAGACATCTAAGTCCTTCAGGACACCCTGATTCCTTTGGGACACCCTGAGTCTTTCAAGACCCCTTGAGTCCTTTAGGACACCTTGAGTCTTTCGAGACACCCTGAGTCCTTTCGGACACCTTGAGTCTTTCGAGACAACCTGAGTACTTTGGGACACCCTAAGTCCTGCGGGACACCCTGAGTCCTTCGGGACACCCTGAGTCTTTTGGGACACCTTGAGTCTTTCGAGACACCCTAAGTCCTTCAGGGCACCCCGAGCCTTCAGAGACACTCTGAGTCTTTCAGACACATTGATTTTGTAACGGATCTAGCCCATATAACCATATTTCAAGATGTCTACGACATCCAGACCCCAGCAAAATGAGGACTTAAAATTCTACATGTCCTCTGGAAAAGACATGGAACTATCCAGAGAAGCCCTGAGGGAATGGGTCCAAGAGAGGGTAGACGGTGCTAAGGCGGAAAGAGGGGCGGAAAGAAGGGCCCAGGAGAAACGAGAAGTGGCAGAAAGACAGGAGAAGGAGAAAGAAAGAATAGCCCAGGAAAAACGAGAAGAGGCAGACAGACAGGAGAGGGAGAAAGAAAGGATATCCCAGGAGAAACAAGAAGAGGCAGAAAGAAGGGCCCAGGAAAAATGGGAAGAGGCAGAATGACAGGAGAAGGAGAAGGAAAGACAGGAGAGGGAGAAGGAAAGAACTCATCAGCTTGCAATGGCAGCTCATGACATGCACAACACATCAACACCCTCTGCTCACTAAACCCTCAGCAGTGCAGGCACCCTCATAAGAAAATGGGATGAAGCCGAGCCTGGAGACTGGTTGACCATATTGAAAAGGTCCTGACGACCTATCAGCCCTCTACTGAAGAAATTTCTCTGATCCTGGGACGGCACCTTGAGGGAAAGGGTGCCATTGCATTCAATGCTCTCCCCCCTGAGGATCAAAGAAATCTTGACCTTGTCCGCCAAGCTATCATAAAGGCTTTTGAAATCACTCCCGACCGTTGGAGGAAAAGGTGGAGAAATATGCCCAAGTAATCAGGACAAACCTGGTCTGAGTGTTACAAAGATATCGTCAGCATAGACTATTTATTCTTTGTAGGGTTCATTATTTTAGCAGGCCCTTGTTATTACTTGCCCAGTAATTGGTCATTCTTCTGATCTTTGATGTTATGTGAATATAATTAGTTAAAGAGACCCTTGAGTTTACATAATTCCCTCACACGAAGAAGGCTAAGCCATAGATTTCCTTTGTTTCGTCTACAAATTGTCCTAATATTGAGTCAGATGTGTAATAAATAAAAGGAACTCCTGCGTTATCTATTGCTGCTCAAAGTCAAGTAAATATCCCAAGACATTTGCAGCATATATATATATATATATATATATATATATATATATATATATATATATATATATATATATATATATATATATATATATATATACAAGCTAACTGCTTGCATACCAGTGAGTTTTCCTAACTTCCCGACTCAAAGAATGACCCAACTGAACAGCATTTCATTCAATTGTCCCTTCAAGAGAATAAAGATAGCAATACTCAACACAAAACACGTGTGGAACAGAAATAAATTTCTGACTCACATCAGGATCGAACACAGGTCTTTCAATTGAAAGGCAAGGGCGCTGCCCACTAGGCCATACAATCCTAAAAGAAGTTGGAACCTAAGAGAAACTGCACTCAAGGAATTACCTGGGCAAGCTGCCCACTAGGTCATACAAGTCTAAAAGAAGTTGGAACCTGAGAGCAACTACACCCAGGAATTACCTGGGCAAGCAACTAGCTTCTCAATGTAATTCCTTGGGTGCAGTTGCTCTTAGGTTCCAATCTCATTTTCGATTTGTATGGCCTATTGCAGCAGCCTTTTTCAATTGAAAAAGACCTGGGTTCGATCTGAAGAGTCAGAGGCTTTCTGTTCCACACATGACTGTAGTTGATATATATATATATATATATTATATATATATATATATATATATATATATATATATATATATGAAGTCTTTCCTGTAATACTACAGTGTAATATGAATATAAGAAGGCCCATAAAACACTATTTAAATGTTGAAACCATATATTTTCAGACACTAGCTTCTGTACCCTGTTCACTGGTAGAATGGGACAGGTGGAAAGTTACAATGTTATATATACAAAAAAACATAAAGGTGTGGCATTAGGCCTCCTCCATAAAATCGAGAGGCCTGGGCCACACCTTTATGTTTTTGCATATATACCATTGTAACTTTCCAATTGTCCCTATCTCTACCAGTAATTTTATACAGAAGTTGGTGCCTGAAATATATGGTTTCAAACGTTTAAATAAAGTTTTTTTTCTATTTTTTCATATATATATATATATATATATATATATATATATATATATATATATATATATATATATATATATATATATATATATATACATAGTAAGTGTGGTGGCATGATTCTCAGCTGCACCGGTTGAGAGGGCTGGGGTTCAATCCCCAGCTCATTGATGGCTCAGATTGAGCCACTGCAAAAAATCCTGGCAGCCAGTCAACCTACAGTCCGAAAAAACCGAGAGGTTCAGTTAGAAATAGGTACCAGCCCTTGGGCAGAGAATTAAACAGTGGGCCTAGCAACAACCAGGCAACGTGCCATAGGCATTGGGACCTGAACTCCACTGGCTGTCGGCCTAAGGAACAGGAGATCAGCACCTACAGAGGGCCAGGAGGACTTTAAGTAATATATAAATATATACATACCATATATATATATATATATATATATATATATATATATATATATATATATATATATATATATATATATATATATATATATATATATATATATATATATATATATATATACAAGTATTATTATATATATATATATATATATATATATATATATATATATATGTTATATATATAGATATATATATATATATATATATATATATATATATATAAATATATATATATATATATATATATATATATATATACAGAAGAATATATATATATATATATATATGAGTATATATATATATATACATATATACATGTTATTATATATATACATATATATATATATGTTACATATTATTGTTATAATATATAAGAAAGAAAGAGTATATATATATACATATACATATATATATATTACATATATACATATTAAGTTACATATATACGAGGGTAAGCTTCAAAAAAGTTCCAGGAAAATTCAACATAATTCTTTTATTTAAGGAAATTCAAACATCATTTTTCAACATATTACCATCTAACTCTTATACACTTTTGCTGGCGCTGTTTCCACCTCTGCAACCCTTCTTTGTAGAAATTTAGCCTTATTAAACCATGTTGAAACTGCATGTTTAGCAGCATCCAAAGATTCAAACCGACCTTCTTAAGTGTTCCTTGAGTTTTTGGAACAGAAAAAATCTGAAGGAGCAAAGATCAGGACTATAAGAGGATGTGGAAGAGTTTCCACCCAAAATTTCCTGTAGGACTTCTCTTGCAACCCTTGGATGAATGTGCTGGAGCGTTATCAGTGATGGAACAAAATTCTGCGGTGCAACTTTCTCGACGTTTTGTAGCCACGCAGTCTTCAGTTCTTAAAACACCTTGTAGTAGTTCCTGGTGATTGTTTGTCCTTCAAGGAAATCAATCAAAATCACCTTTGGAGTCCCAAAACACTGTTGCCATAACCTCTGGGCAGATCTCGCCACTTTGAACTTCATTGGTGCAGCTTTGAAACTCTCTTGGTAACCATTGCTTTGATTGAATTTACTTTCTGTCATATTGATGGATCCAAGTTTCATCTCCAGTAACAGTCCGGTCAAAAAAACTCTGATTCATTTGATTCAATCTTTCGTTAAAACTGCAAGAGAAAGTTCAGTTTCTTTGATGCAGTTGGTCTGCGCAACGCTTGGGACCCAACGTGCTGAAAGTTTATTTCAAACCCAGATTATTTAAAATTGAAAATGCGGGAACCATGGGAGATCCCAGTTTCATTAGCTATCATATCGATAGTAATCCGACGATCTTCATCCACCAGATTCTGCACCAAAGCCACAATTCTTTTCATTTGCAGTCGATGGTCTTTCCTCTTGGTTGTCTTTGAGGTCCTCCGACCATCCTTAAATCGTTTATCCAATCATAAACAACTGATTTAGATGGAGAAGAATCTCCATAAACTTGTTGCAAAGCTTCAATAATTTTTCCTGGTTTCCAATCGCTTGGTCAGAACTTGATGTTAGCTCTCATCTCAAAATTTATTATTTTCCATGGGTTCAAGAAGTTACTTTTGGAAGCAGATGTTAACACCACGGTAGCAAGAGGATGACTGAGGGTAACAAGTCTATATGATCACTACATCACAGATAATTGTTTACTAATATTTGGTTGTTTTCATTCCTGGTGTAAAATACATCATTCAACAATTTTTCCTGGAACTTTTTTGATTTACCTCGGTATATATATATATATATATATATATATATATATTATATATATATATATATATATATATATATATATATATATATATATTAATATATATACTTTCTAACACACGCGCGCGTTGGCTGTTGTATGTGTACGCACCATAAAAATCCAAGCAAGCAGAACGTTGTTACTGCCACTGTTAAGCGAAGAAATGTTCCTCGAACGAGGAAAAAAAGAAAAATACCAGCGAGAACAATGGTTGAGAGATATTTTCAACCTCACGAAGGAATCTCAATATTTACATTTCAAGATCTTCTTCTTCTTCTTATTCTTCTTCTGCCGTCGTTGCAGCAAAGGAAACGTGTCAATTTCTCCAATAAAATATGGGAGAGGCTAATTGTCGACCTTTTCGTCGAGGATAGACGAGGGTCATAGCGGAGAGAAATAGGTTTCCTGAAAGGAAGGAGATTTGTGCGCATATTTCTCTCTCTCTCTTCTCTTTTCATATTTTTGTCTCTCTGTTATGCATTTTTACGTCTGGTTCATAGTGCTTGCCAATGGAGAGAGGAAAAATAGAATTTTTTGTGCAGTTTTGTTCTTTCTATACTTTGCATATGCATATATATATATATATATATATATATATATATATGTGTGTGTGTGTGTGTGTATATATATATATATATATTATATATATATATATATATATATATATATATATATATATATATATATATAATTTATAAATAGATATATTGTTTAAATAATGCGTTTTATCGAATAAGTAAGTTATTAAAATTGTTATTTCTTATTCAACACTACGGTTTACATGCAACGTTATCGAAAGTACTTGTGCTCGTGGATGGAAACAGTCATTTTAACCCCTTCGCCAAAGACAAAAAAAAGCCAAAATTAACATCCTGCTGGCCAAACTCAGGCCTGAAGCTTTGAAAGACTCCCCTGCTATGGAGCCTAGGAACTGAGGTTGAATTAAAACAGCAATCACAAGACTTTCTTCAGACTAGTGATTTTTGTTATGCCCTGGTCAGGAAAACACAGAATATAACAGGATATGATATATATCTTGATATTACATATCTATATATATTCTATATCTATGTTTATTTGTATATATATGCCCAACCTTTCTCTTCTTCTTCCCGTCAGTGGCATAGCTATATAACAATGTAACAGACGTGAGCTCTTAGGTTGTAACTTGTTATACAGGAATGAGTTTTTTTATTTGTTGACAAAAGTCATTTATGAATGAAAGTAGATAAAAAAAGGTCGAAACCAAAATATGACGTAAAAATTGGTCGGAATACACTGCACTAGCATTAGTTTTCAACTGTTGCTAATACAACTGGAAGAAGACAGTCTTTTGTTTTTAAGTGAAATTAACCTTGTTTATATTACGCTAAAATTTTTCTTCTGACGGTTTAAGAAAACGGGAATCGCTTTCTAAGAAATTGATCTTTGTCATTTTCCCGTGGGACTTGTTTTAGAGGACAGCATCTTCTTGAACGAGCTTTTTCCACACACACAACGTTCAAAAAGTTTAGTTCTCACTATCAGCCAAAGTTTCTTGGTTGACGCTAATAAGGCATATTTTTGCTCGACTTCAAACTACGGAAGACAAAAGCTGATAGAGATGAAAATTTAAAAATATAGCGAATATATATACATATGAGAAATAGAATCAAAATTGAAAAGAAACATATGGTTTTCTCCCTTTATTTTGCGAGATTATTACACTAAGGGTCTGATTTTATGTCTGTAATCATGAATTTGAGAAGTGTTAGTTTATATATTTAGTTTTAGTTATTCATTAATTTTTTTTCTAATCACTGATTCCTCTTCTTTGATTTCAGTGGTACCTTCTTCATTTACTGCTTATATAAATGAACCCACATTCTTTGCATTGAATTGCTGAGGTAGCGCCCTTTGATATTGTTCCATATTTGTAGGGTTCATGATTATATATATATACACACACATATATATATATATATATATATATATATATATATAATAATAATAATAATAATATAATAATAATATTCAAGAATTTAATGTTTCTAGATCTGTAATTGTTCGACCATTTTTGTGTCCGTATTTAGTTTCTCGTTACAAATACACATTCAATGAATAGCTTTGAGATAAGTGTCTTATTGCCATTCTCTATTTCCCCATTCACACCCTCAATATACAGTTTATCACTTCGTAAATTATTATTATTATTATTATTATTATTATTATTATTATTATTATTATTATATTATTATTATTATTATTATTATTATTATTACATATTATATATATATATATATATATATATATATATATATATATATAGTTATATATATATATATATATATATATATATATATATATATATATATATATATATATATATATATATATTTATTGGGTGTCCACGATTAATTACGTTAATTAGATAATTACTATGATGAGCATTGAATTGCACTCACTGTGGACACATAATACATGAAATATGCAA
Source organism: Macrobrachium rosenbergii (assembly GCF_040412425.1). Taxonomy (NCBI): domain Eukaryota; kingdom Metazoa; phylum Arthropoda; class Malacostraca; order Decapoda; family Palaemonidae; genus Macrobrachium; species Macrobrachium rosenbergii. Next base: position 63,147,538 of record NC_089781.1, on the reverse strand, counting down.
AATTACATATAAGAATAATGGTAGGTCGCCAACATAAGCTATTCAGTCAAAGAATACTGAATTAGCTCTCAATGAAGAAAGTTACTGGTAGACTTAACAGCAACAAAAAAATACTGATTCTGATTACAACAAAAGCATTGCTGGTACAATCTATAGCACAACGGAATCTAGGTCCCCACTAGGGACTCCTTTGCAATTACTGATTCTGGAAAAGGTTATACATTGAGTAGCCTGCTACAATAAGGCAGGAGTCTTCAAGGAAGATGGATGGAATGCGAGGTTGAACAGTATAACATGGTAAGGCTTCGTGATTGAGAGATTTTCTCACCACGTAGGGTTTGCTTACTCTATGTCACTGAGCAAAGGATTATCTTAATTAATAAATTAATTCATATGGGGAATACACATACAATTAGTCAGCAAGGGGTTTCACTTTGGGAGATGAATTCTAAGGAGAAAAGAAATGAGAGATTTAGTGAGAGGAATAGCAACCAGTACTCAATTGTGAATTCAGGCTTACTGGGCAAATCCAGATTGCAACGTGCACTGTTGCAAATATCCAGTTGATCCAATTCTTCCTTAACAACTGAGGGTGGCTTGTCGCCAGGCCTCTTGTGGCCTTAAACCAGTGTGGCAACATACCAAGACAAAGGGATACAGCCCGAGATTTGCGACCTAGCAGATCACAGGTCTGCTCTGAAGGATGACTGGAGCTGGACTGACTTCCATCAGCTCATTCAAGGTTTTTTGTCCATCTGTACACCATGAGACCATGGAAATGGCGACTTGCCTGTGGGAGGTGAGCCAACATTCCTGAAAAACAATCAAGATACCAGCAAAGAGAGAACAGGGATATAGGTCTTGTAGACAAGGGTATACAGTGACTACTAATATGCTTATCCTCCATATGGCTAAGCTAATTTGTTCACCTGCTTTGACCTTTTCTCTCAAAACTGCAACAACTAGCATTTGTAAGTGTGTCTGGAGTCCCTACTATACACCTAGTTTTGCTGTCCTGTCTTTAAGGGAAATTTATCCCTTTGTTAAAAGAACGGAGAGACGAGAGTAGCATATTTTGTGACAGCTTCCCCTTTTAAGCAGGCATTCACTCCTTTTCGGGTGTGAAGGCCCATACTAAAACAAGCTGCTCTTCTCGATTACATTACTTTCCTCCCTGAATGGGTCCTGCCCATGCAATGCAGAAAACTAAGGTGATCTACCTAACTTCTAGGATGCCCTTGAGGCCAAATGGGAGGGAGATGTAATGTATCAATTCACCGATGTTTGAGTAGTGAAGAAGTGAAACAATAGTTAGCGGAGGAATAAATACCAGGTACCAATCCATTCCTATCTGGTTTTCTCTTTTTATGGTTTTTGTACGTGACGAGATTAAATTTTCTCCACCGTGAGAGAGAGAGAGAGAGAGAGAGAGAGAGAGAGAGAGAGAGAGAGAGAGAGAGAGAGAAAGCAGACAGCCTGTTGTCAGTTATTATATCATTACTGGTTTTCCACCTAAGTCAGCATCTCCAATGAACACCAGAGTTAAAAAAGAAGATTCTTTACATTTAAAGTTTTTTGTTTTTTTTTTACATTACCCCATACGTATAAATGTTGTTAGATGTACTCCACTGAAACTCCGAGAGCACGTGTTTGAGTGTGTATGTGTGTGTTGGTTGATAGAGGAGACT
>NC_089781.1:63135850-63140850 GCF_040412425.1 Macrobrachium rosenbergii | reverse complement strand
GATACAGCATGGGATTGTTTTGCATCTTAAGTTATTTGTTATAAGATAAATAGAATTATTACGAAAATCAATTTTCCTCTGAATAGTCTGCATTTGTCCGTATTTTGCTGTTTTTGTCTCTAGGAAAAAGGACAATATCCTTCCCTATAATATCAATACGCGTAGTAACAGCCCTTTTTTTTTTTTTTTTCAGTATCAATATCATCCAATCTAAATTTACAGTGTCTGTGTGTGATATGCTTTATTACACTTTAAGACATTTCTGTCTTAACCATAACTTCTTAACTGGGAATTTTTTAGAGGAACAATGTCTTTGTTTTGAAAATTAGACTGGAATGCTGGTCTTGATCACCTCTCAAACAGAAGCCCTTTGAGATTTGTCTGATAAAAAATGAATTATACAATCGAAAACTTTCCTCACGCCAAAAGTGGCTCTACGTATAACATCATGCTTTTTGTTGTTATGAACAATCATTATTCTTTGAATCACAGGCAATGTATCCAATTTTCAGGATTCGCTTTTGTAAATCGTATATCTGTGCAGTACAATACCTCGTTGTCGGATTCATTTGACTTTTTAAATATAAACAGATAAATAATTTCCAATAAAAGTTAAGAGAAACATATCGTCGGTGATAAAGAATGAGTCAGTACTAGTTCTCGATTTATGTAATTTCCTCTAAACTACTGTGTTGTCAACATTGTTTTCCAAGAATTTGGTATGGAGCAAAAAAAAAAAGTCTTAGAATTTTTTTCAACGCAAGTTAATGCATACCTGTAAGCAGACTCTATTCCCCTATAGAAATAGTCAGAGCCATAAATAATATTTTACATATATACTTTTCACTGCAATTACTATAAATATTAGAATGAGATATTTTAAGATTTATTCAGACAAAATTTAATTTCGCATTGACAGTGTTGTTTCCATGAAAAGCATGTTGTGATCCTCTGCAGCGACCAGATGGTCACCTGCCCTTCGTTATTTTAATGTTTCAAGTCTCAGTGTATCGATAAAAATATACAATTTTTCTCTAAAAAGTTAAGTAAAAATTAGACTTTATGTAAATAGAAGTAATTACATACAATAACCTCGATCAAATATAGGGATTAAATACAGTTTTATAAAGGGTGATTGAATTCATAAATTCAGGGCAATTTGGATCACCAACATTGGCGTATCATGTTCTGAATTTAACACCATAAAAATCCACACATAAATATCCCTAGTTCACCTGCCATTAAACTTCGGAAATATAAAAGAGTATTAAATGTAATCTGTATAAATATACAAAGGAAAATTACCATCTCACCTAAAAATCACACTCAAAATTCCACACAGGAAAATGTCGGATAACACTTCATCTAACGGAATCACAATGCACGAACAATTTTTTTTAGAAAAAATATACAACCTTACAACCAAGAAATTGTTTAGCAGCCAGGACACAAGGTTTAATCATTTTGTGCACAAAATACTACTACAGCTTTGAAATAAATAAACAGTAAAAAATAGAGTATAGATTTAAACTCATTGAAAAAATTAAGTAGAAAAGAAATATGGGCCCCTAGCAAACTATTCTTACATTTGATTGTGTAGAGGAACCTGGAAAAAAATATCTGTTGGAAAAAATCTCGCAGACACTAAAAAATATTCGAAAACGTACATGAGAATATATAAGTTTACAAGATAGTGGCCAAAAGTTCACACAATTGCTCCCAACCATGGACTGTTACATTCAATCAAACAGAAAAGAAAAGTAGATTAGCTTTTGAAATAAAATTACGAAATGTAGAATTTTTCGTATGGGTGCAAGACAGTGTTTTCGTTCGAACAGAAAAATGAATTTATGAGAGAAAAGCAGCGTGGCTCTATAAAAGTAAGGGGGTGTGAAGATAAACTGTTTTCTATCAAACAGTTATTGGAGATATTATGAATAAAAGGAAAATATTGCAAGTAGTTAAAAAGGACCCATAAAAATTAATAAGATTTAACAGCGACAAAGCGCAAATGGTTATGAGAATCAAAAGATATTTTTAAGAACAAATTGAATTTTTAAGATGATCTGAAATTTGTTTTGATATGTGGATGAAAAGTGTACTGGTTTCGTGTAAAGTAGATATCAGACAAAGGTATGTATCGTCTTCAGTAGTTGCTCAGTCGTTTCATAGATGGAGTACCTAGAGACGTAGAAATTAAAGGAATTAAAGGTGATTATTGTGTGAAGGCTCTTAAAGTAGATTGTTGCTACTTTTCCATGATGCTAAATTAGTACATAACAGTGAAAAGAAGTTGACGATACGTTAAAAAGATTTAAAATGTTGGTAAGCACAGAAAGCTGAAGAGAATAAGAGTAGGAATAGATTTATGAAGGATCATGGGCAATGTATGTTAGTCTGTTTGGATGCAGAAAGGTGACCGTTAATTTTGACTAGAATTTCAGATCACATGTAGTGACTGACTGTATTGTGAGGGAACTTGCCGTTTCAAGGAAATAGTAAGGAAGGGAAGGAAGCACAGTTGTACAAAAGAATTTAAAGAGAAGATTGTTTCTGAAAGAAACAAGAGGGATGTATGGCCAGACTATTAATCCAGTTCACATTTAAGGAATTGAAATGTGATTAACAAATATGAACGAGAGTAAATGTTATGAAATTTTTTAGGAGGAATTTATGGGCAAATTAGCAGCGGCTCAGATGATAACAAATTCAGATATAAAGGAGATGTTGAAGAAAAAATATTTTGATACAAAGACTACCACGAGAGTTTTAATGTGGTTAAGTCAGAGATTGGAGTGCCATGGAATGGTGAAAAGTGGGCATTATTTGGGTCAATAAGGACAGGAAAGGGCTGAGTGCATGTTGGAGTGAATTTTTCACAACTGATGATGCGCCAATGTAGACGTATAAATGGTGTGTTGTGGATTTTTTTTTTTTTGCGCATGGGTTTCGACTTTTTTATTTTCTTCTTAGCTTTGGCAATTTCCAAGAGAAACTCGAAGTGTGCAGTGCTCTACCAGCAAAACTAGAAAACCAAGATGTCACACATTAAAAAATGGCAAGTTACAGAGTCTTTGAAGATGAAATGATGGCATTACTAAAAATAGCCAGGAGCCAACCATATTTGGCTTCTTTAATAATATCTCCCCAGTGGCTGTGACCTGACTAATGCAAGAATCGATCATTCATCATATCTGAGGAAAAGCCTTCTGCGTACAATCATCCTCGAAATATCAATAGCAATCGGCACAAGGACCGACCCAAACCGCCTTATATTTAGCTTTTAGGGCATGAAATACGTGGAATGGCGCCTAGTCAACAAAAATGTAATTTTTGCAATTCGCCAACAAATTGCTTGGCAAAGAGGAGAATCTGAACAACTATGACGACAATGAAAACAGTAATGCAAAACGTGTTGCCAGTCTTTCTATATTACTATCCTTTCTTATCATCCAATGATAATCTTTAGCTTTATTTAAATCGTATTTCCTCTACTGATTTTATATCCTTATATGCTCGAATAAGAGAGCCATTAGCAAGGTCCAATCTGCACATCGTGTAAAAGGAATTCATCTTTCTTGTTAAAATGTAAGAATCTGCACATCCTTAAAGGATGTATCTTTCTTGTTAAAATGTAAGAATATCTAAACTGTATTAGTAAGGACTTCAATTAGTAAGGGGACAAACACTATCAGTTCAGGATATATATATATATATATATATATATATATATATATATATATATATATATATATATATATATATATATATATACACACATCTTTTAACAGGATATATACACATATACATACATACATATATATATATATATATATATATATATATATATATATATATATATATATATATATATATTCTATTTATATATATATATATATATATATATATATATATATATATATATATATATATATATATATATACACATTATATATACATATACATAACGATTCTTTTTCGTCTTTACCTTTAATTATCTTTAAGGCTTTTTTCATCCAAAGATAAGGTTCTTTCATCCATTCCAATGTGGCCGGAATCTCAGTGAATAAACTAATACCCAGAGGGTGGAACCACCAGTGAAACAATTCCTGGCACAAATATTATACAGAAGGTGTGTAAAATACTGGTTTACAAAATTATTATATTACAATAAATCTTATAAAACTAAGTTCCGAAATATTTAATTTTGGCTAAAACAAGATACATTAGGGATACTTAAAAACCTAACCCTATACACTTAAAACTATCACAAAACATACGATAATTTCGCTTAACACTCGTAGAATACTGAGTACAAAAATTGGTCACCCGTAACAAGCAGCAAAAATACGACTTAAAGGTCGCACAAGTTCTACAAAAGCAACAGAAGATTATTGTCGAGTCACCACAGATACCTCCTGATGTGTTGGTACACTTTCAGAACTAACACGCGCCAGTGACGTCCATACAAAATGGTTAGGTAAGTGAACAGGTCTTCACGACTATCGACTCTTTGAAGACAGCACGGAGTAGCAGAGGAGAAGGATAAGGCGCCATACACGCGGACACAGACTGAAGAGGTGGTGCAAGGTGTGCCTCCACGAGGCACCCGCAAAGCAGCAGAGTCAGGCGACTAAAACTGCAGAGGGGCAAGGCAGGGAGTGCCTCCCACAAGGCGCAGACAAGTTTCAATCAGGTGAGATAGGAGTCCCACACACGAGACCTCCGGTTGAAGGCCCCCTCAAGCAGAGGAAAAACACTTCGGTGCTGACCAAGGAACACCCACAGAACAAATGAAAAATTATAAAGTTTTCTGCTACAGCCTATCTCCAAGTACATTATTTTAAGTTTCTATTAAGCTATTTTTCATTTTACATTTCTTGTATTTTTCAGACTGAGTGACGGAGTTAGATACAGCCATGGCTAAACGACTCGGAGAAATCAGATGGACTGACCAAATCCGGGCTATAACTTTCAGAGAGGCCAGGGATGCTGGCGCA
>NC_089781.1:63118350-63120850 GCF_040412425.1 Macrobrachium rosenbergii | reverse complement strand
TTTCGTTGATAAATGTGCTTAACGTTCGATATTAGAAGTCATTCTGCGCTAAAAGTGGAATAATATCATGCCATGATTGTATCGTAATAGCATTTCCTTGCTGGATGTTGATTTCATATTCAACAGGGAATTGTTTTGGATGAATGATGATATATCATTATTTGATTTTAATTGGAAATAAGCCTTGTTGTATGTGCCAATAGGGTTGGATGTAGAAAGTTTCACAATTCCGTTGTTAGTTTATTGGATTGGCAACAAAATTCATCAGTAATAACGGGAAGTAAATGGAAAATATTTGTCAATAAGTCATGGAAATTAGGATCAAAATCCAGATTCAATGTTCGCTCCCATTTCACATTCCCAAAACCACACCAGGTTTTGGAGAGTATGAAAATAACCTAATTAGCGAAGGAAACATATATACGCGCAGCTGTAGTGTTACCACATTATTAGCATTTTCACCATTTTGAATGATTTTGCTCTTGGCGATGTGTTTTTTTTTATTCTGGAGTGTGATAATTAATAATTGTGCGTTGAATAATAACGTGAATGGTCGTTGATCCAGATTGGGTTGGGGCAGTGGGCGGGGCACGGTTCTGTACTTGACCTGATGATATAGAAAAAGGGAAGGAATTTTAATTCTTTGTGTGCTCGGGACAAGAAATAGATGAACGTCCTATTTTCTTTGCATCATGTCCTCTGTTGGCAATGTGATGTCAACACTTTAAATGATATTTGTTTACTGGACAGGGGATTACGCGCAGTATGTGCATATGTAGTAGTGCAAACACACGCAAAAGCATAGAATACTGACGAATTCATACAGACGCGTATGCCTTCACAAAGAACAGACACAAACACACAAATACATACACTCATATATGTTATATATATATATATATATATATATATATATATATATATATATATATATATATATATATATATATATATGTGTGTGTGTGTGTGTGTGTGTGTATATATATATATATATATATATATATATATATATATATATATATATATATATATATATATATATATATATATATATATATATATATATGTGTGTGTGTGTGTGTGTGTGTGTGTGTGTGTGTATGTATGTGTGTGTGTCTGTCTGTTAATCAGTGTGGTCATGTGTGGACTCTCGTCAGCTCGTGTACAGAATATTGTATAAGTGAGTTTCATTTCTGACCTGATCCGAGTAATCTTTAAATGGCAGACTAGTTTTTCATTCATGAAGCGAATAATGAATAAGTCGGAAGAATATAGCTAAGGAGCCATAAAAAGGAAATCAAATTACCTATTGACTACTGAATAATATCTTCAGGACTTTAACATCTGCCCCCTACCAACATTGATATAAACAGTTTTTCTTACCTTTCCATAAAAAAGATAATGATTTATGTAACTAAAAGTCATGTTGCTTGAAAGATAAAAGGAAGAGAGTATTTCAGGAAACGACACACTTTCAAATTGCAGGATAAATTGTAGCAGTTAGAAAACTGATTACGAAGCAGCACCTCATCTTTCCTGAATTCCTATTAAATACTGAAAGAGGCCAGGAGGGGGAGTTACATGTTTTATGCAAGGGGGGAGGGGCAGGCGGGAGGAAGTGGCCGCATTATGAATGATGCCGAATACACGAAAGTCAGCATTGATGATTCACGCGACCAGATAAGAAACATGATGGATCATAGGATGTCATGAGAGAATGAAGCGCTCAAGAAGAAATAGATTTAAAGTTTCAGTTAGTCTTGAATAAAAGAGGCCCTCTCGAAATCTGTAATAAAACGGACACTATATTTCTTAAATTAGGGGATCTTGAAAATATTTCATTGCGCAGTTGAATCTACGCTTTTTGAACAACAGCATCATCCAGTTTATCATTTTTCTCCGCGCATCGGGTAATATGCCTTTATTTATTTGTTTATTTATTTATTTTTTTTTTTACGCACGACACAATGTTACATTTTTTGGGGGGCCAGAAAATTACAAATTAGGAAGTTCATAAAATAGTGGAATTAGCATCGTATTAAGGATTTAAACCACTCAAATATATTTCATCATTTCATCACAGTGTGAGTTTCTTTACAAAATGTTTAATCAAAACCGGTTTTCCTGACGTTCTTCTTGATCAGTGTCCACTTTAGCTGCCAAATCCCTCGACCAAGTGGAGATACTTTTCTGATCATAGGTACTATAGTTAATGACCGATTAACCCTGTAGAGGGGTAGCGCCGTCAGTGCACCCCACGGGGTGCACTGCAAGCATTACTGAAAGTTCTTTGCAGCGTCCCTTCTGCCTTTAGCTGCAACCCCTTTCATTCCTTTTATTGTACCTTCATTCATATTTTTCATCCATCTTGCTATCCACCTTCTCCTAACAATTATTTCATAGTGCAACTGCCAGGTTTTCCTACTGTTACACCCTTTAGACCTGCCTCCTCTCAGTTTCCTTTCCAGCACTGAATGACCTCATAGGTCCCAGTGCTTGG
>NC_089781.1:63108350-63113350 GCF_040412425.1 Macrobrachium rosenbergii | reverse complement strand
GGGAAGGGGTGACATGTAAAAATAACCAAAAACGACAGATATTAGTTTCTAATCCATAGCTTTCAAGGTCTCTGAGAAGAATGGTGACACTCCTGATACCCATTAAGTCCAAGTTCAACCCCAATAGGAAGGGGAGTGAAAAGGGGTGGGAAGCTGGTGGCACACAAAAGTAATAAAAAAGACAGATATTAGTGTCTATTCCTTAGTTTTCGAGGTCACTGAGATGAATAGTGAAACTCCTGATCCCCTTTAATTCCAAGTTCAGACCAGATAGGAATGGGAGTGAGAAGTGGTGAAATATAATATGTCAAAATGCTGGGCAGTGTAAATGAAGCAACTCAGGAATGGGAGAGAGAGAGAGAGAGAGAGAGAGAGAGAGAGAGAGAGAGAGAGAGAGAGAGAGAGGTTGTCATTCAGAGATTTCCTGGGCAGTGCCGGGTTGGTCAGCTAGTTATGTATATATATATTATACAGTATATATATATATATATATATATATATATATATATATATATATATATATATATATATATATATTATATATATATATATATATATATATATATACATCTGCTCCAAAATATCTGAAATGAAAAGAACAAATGTACCAACTTAACGGTACGGTATAGCATTATATGCAAATATTCTGCTTTAATTAAAGCTGTTTCACCTTGCTTATTAAGCGGTCTTGACACTCATGTCTTAAGAAAGCTCAGCCTAGGTGTTTAATTTCAAGTTGTGCAGCACACACTTAATCACATGAACATATTACCAAAGTTTGCTCCTTTAAAGGTATTAGGCAGCTTCGTAACTAGAAACCCTAATGTCTTTCATCACAGGAATCGTAGAATATCATTCGTAACTTACTTTTAAATCGTGTATATGAACAATGTGTGCTGCTTAGGAGAAAAACTACAAACGTAATAAATCTACATATGTGATGTGATTTTTTCTTTCGTTCAAAAGAGCCTACACGCGGGCGTGAAACCGGGAGTGAAGTAGCTGTGGGCGTGTTGGTTGGCGCCATCTTGGCATGTCTTCCGGTTGCCATTTTGATAACGGTCATCGGTGTTCGAACCTGTATGAGAGTCAGAGCTGCTCGCCGAAGAGGAAGCCAAAGTGAAGACAGCGAGAAAGACGGCCATGAAATAGAGGGAGGAGTGACAGGGCGACCTCTCATTAATAAGCAAGGTAAGAAATTCGCACCGACAGTATTGCTATACCTTCTCTCTTGTTTTCCTTGCACTACTTTGTGGTCGATGTGGTCTCCACTTGAGCAGTAAGTGAAAAGTGAATCGTTTTCAATTTCAAGACACTTAAGTCAATTCAATATTCTACAAAATAATAAAAAAATATGACTGTTCTTCTACCTTTGCGAATGAGTATCCGATGCTATATTGTTAAGCGACACTTTAGATTAAGTGTTCATCGCTCATTGATAAAGAAAGCATAGTCATTTTGTCTGCCTCTGTCCACGAGTGGAAAACATTTAAAGAAAACTTTTCGGAAATACAGACAAAATCTCGTGACTACTATTTAATTTTGTAACCTGTAAAGTAGACCTGACATCGTGAACTCCAGAAATGAAAGTTGCTGATTTCAATCAGCGGGTTTTGACATAATCAATTACAGCGTCAGGGTCGTCTTAGGGGTTTGATGGCTAATATATCATTAAAGATCATATTTTATTTGCCACCATTCAACTGGATTGTGTTATGAAGAAAGGGATACTTTTTTTCAGTTTATTTTACTACCAATTAACAGAAGCAAAATGAAAGCATGCATGTACTCCTAAATAATCTAAATCTGCAGGTCGACCTGGGTCAGTGGGAGGAGTTTCCGCGGAAACAGGTTCAGATATCACCACAATTACAGGAGGGGCGGGACTCTCCTCCACTATCGCTCCGACGCCCTCCCCGCCGCAGTCACACCATCCTTCACAGGTATAATGCTTGTTGCACCTTTGAGTTAGAACCGAGAAACTACAACGTTTCACAGATCAATACTTCGCTTACTTGGAATACTGATAACGAGTTTAAAGCTTTATTTAAAATGATGTTTTTAACTTCATTGGATTTCCTGGCAATCTTGTTGTCTTCTGTAAAGATTAGTTTTCTAATTATTCACCTCACGACTTTATTTACCATTTTTTTCGCAAAACACATCTTTCTTGACAATTAATGCGGAAAATTCTCACTAGTAACATTAATGTATGACAATGATTAAATATTACAGTATTCCTATTAATATAAATGAGAAGTAGTATAGTATGAACACACACCCACTAATATATATATATATATATATATATATATATATATATATATATATATATATATATATATATATATATATATATATATATATATATATATATATATATATATATATATATATATATATATATAATGCAGGAGGCTGGAAGTTCCTAAAACTTGAATGAATATCCAGATTAAGGAATGAGAAGACGTGCAACCCAGAAGCATTTTAAGACGGTCTATTAAAAACATATGGCACGAAATTTTAAGACTTGTGTCTCATTCCCAAGCTAAAAAGAAACCAACATAAAATTCACACTGGTATCAGTTGATTAAAATGACAGTTATAAAATTTACAAAAATTATAAGGACAAAAACCATCCGGATGGGGAAAAGAGAACAGAATGACAATAAGGCAACACAACCAGACCAGTAGAACCGCGAGCGGTACAAGGTACCGAAAAAGATTGGGAGTTTAAGACTAAGATTGTCAGCATTTGGTGGTTCGGCGCCCTGCCCAGAACTTTAAAATGTTTGAATTGGAAATTTGCATTCTTTTTTTAGTTCTGTGCAGACGCTGGCAGTTTTAGAGTCATCTCTGTTCCCTTATCCCTCCATGATGAGTTGTTTTCTTCTTAAGTCCTGCTAACCTAATACAAATTTTTAAACTATTTAAAATGTTATTTGAATCAACTGATACCAGTGTTAATTTGATGTTCGTTCCTATTTAGCTTGATAATGAGTCGCTAGCCTTGAAACGTCGCTCATATGATTTTAATAAGCCATCTTAAAAGACTTCTGGGATATGTCTTCTTCACCTGATTTGGAGGAGAGATATATATATATATTATATATATATATATATATATATATATATATATATATATATATATATATATATATATATATACACATATATATATATACTGTATATATGCATATGTATATACATATATTCATATGACATATATATACACACAATATATATATATATATATATATATATATATATATATATATATATATATATATATATATATATATATATATATATATATATATATATATATATATATATATATATATATATATATATATATATATATATATATATATATATATATATATATATATATATATATATATATATATATATATATATATATATATATATATATATATATATATATATATATATATATATATATATATATTCCTTGAATAAGTTTAATCTAATCACGCCTCAGTCCTGTGTGTATAGTTTATCTAAAACTGGAGAAACAGTTACCACTCTGATTCAGACGCCGTCTAGCTGTTAAAATGATATTACATCAGTTCTAATTCGACCTAATTACCTTTTGTGTTGGTAACACCACAATGTAGACTTCTTCTTATTAAATAATGAATAAATCGGAGTTTATCGCCTGCTGAACATTTTCAAGAAACTGTTATGATAATGAATTACTCTTGATATTTTCCTTTACGAATGAATAAATTGCGAATTGTTATAGTTTAAAAAAATTGTGAGGATACACATTTTCAGTTCTTGTAATTGCCATCATAGATGGAATTGCAATCTACAAAATTCTTTGCAAATAAAATCTAATCCTGGCTTCATATTATAATATTATTTCAAAGAGTTCGCATTGCATTACAGAAGTTAATCTTGAAAGAGCAGCTTAATTTTTAAAAATAAATATGGTAATTACTAAATAATTACCACATTACCAGATTACCATTTTACCATATAAGCAAAATTAGATAATATGTCCAGTGGGTTGTTTTGAATTAACTCGGTATTTGGAAATTATTTGTAAAATCGGTTTCAGAACATGATAATAATCGATATACACACGCACACACACATACATACATACATACATATATATATATATATATATATATATATATATATATATATATATATATATATATATATATATATATATATATATATATATATATATATATATATTACATACATATATGTATATATATAAATATAGGTTTGTAAATGTAAGATCAGAGTCTAAATATATTTTTCCCTCCCTTGTCGTAATATTGTTCTTTTACCTGCCGTAGTTTTCAATTATATAAGTTAAAACAGAGACAGAGAAACTGCAAGAAAACTGTTTACTTGTAGGTACCTTCCTCGGAAACCCCAGGGGTTCTGTATCAAGGTGGGAGAATCTACTCTCAAGATCCATCCCACGAGTTAGGTGTCCAGGTCATAACTGGTAGTTCTAAGCTCCAGCAAAGAGCTTACGTCCCCCTGGAAAGCAAGTGTCAAGGGGAGAACGAACTCCTGGAGATCACCCTCCCTCCTCCCGCAGCATACGACCAGGGATACCAATCTGCCCCACCACAAATGTACCAACAGGTTGCTTCGTGTTACACTCCAGCAGGGCAAAGTAGTCCACGGATGGTAGGAACTCCGGGATACCAACATGTCTTTCAAGATTACCAAGCTGGCATACAAGGCTGTCATCTCCCAGCAACTGCTTCTGGTTACCCTAACAGTACAGTTAAAAGGTCTGCAGGCGAGTAGCTCTCAAATAGCTTCTGTAAATACTGGGCAGGACTTTCACTATCCCAAAATAGATTTCCAAGATGCAGCTCATAAAGTTTCTAGTTCTGCATCTTTTGCTACTTTACCGTTACAAAGCAAAGACATGAACCAAGATACTAAAGGTCATAATCCAGAAGGCAAAATGTCAACAGTGTACAACCCCTTAGCACTCT
>NC_089781.1:63100850-63103350 GCF_040412425.1 Macrobrachium rosenbergii | reverse complement strand
CGGACGAGGAATCAGGACTACAGTGACACACTAACGCTATCGGCCACGAAAGCGTTAGTGTCACCGTAGTCCTGATCCCCTCGCTGGTCCGATCTAATGGGACTAATCAGCTTGACCATTTTATGAAAATATATTATTTCTAATGATATATATATCTATGATTGATTTATATATATTTCCATATATATATATATATATATATATATATATATATATATATATATATATATATATATATATATATATATATATATATATATTACCAGTAGCGTTGTGAGTATCATACATAACAGAATGAGTCATCTTGATTGATTTTGCGTGTTTTGATTTTATGTGTTTCTTAATTCTTTCCTTCAACACTGTGTTTTATCGTAATTTTGCTATCACGGTAGACAATAACACTTGAATGACAGAGAGAGAAAGAATGTGCATTAAAAAAAAAAGAAACTGTAAAATCATCATGCTATAAATGATCAAATGTGCGAGTCGTTCCCAATTCCCTGATAGGTTATGGTCTGGTATTTCGTTTTGTTTTCCAGATGGTCATTTGGGATGATACCTGGACCCAAGCCGTTTTTAACCCTGGTGGTGACCGCCACACAAGTAGTAAGCACCTGATTCAATCTCTAGATACACGAACAGCAAAGAGTGATTGTGTCTTTGGCGACTAAAAAGTGTAGAGAAGTTGGAGACCGAAAGATACAAATGTGTCAGTGCGACAACTGAAAGTGGCAAGAGAATATAATCGCTATAGTGACCAGGTGTTTGATTCATGAAAGTGACCTTTGTTTAAAGAAAATGAATTTAGGGACATAATCATTATTAAACAACTGGGTGGAATTTAAAGCCAGTGGATTACCATATGTCAGAACTAATTTAATGACCTTGCAGGTGCCTAGATTTGAACCACTACTTGTACACATATTTGACAAAATGAAACAGGTGACATGTTATTTGTGTGTGCGTGTGGGAAGTTTAAGCGGGATTAATAAATTTTACTGTAATGCTGCGCGTTTTCAAAGGCTTCCGTCATTTCTTGTGCCTCCGTTTAGTCTTCCTTTTATTTTTTTCAAGAAGTCCTGTAAAGTTTATTGAATATTGTTTTTCAAAGTTTAAAGACTCTTTTTTGAAACTAGAATTTTCCATCAATACGCAAATTGTTTAGAATGAAATATGGGAAGAAATGAACTCTTAACAAGCTCAGAGAGGGAATGAAACATGTAAACTTATTTATGTTTACTCCATTTTGTACTCATATTGCATATTAACCTTCTAGTAATCTGGTAAATAGTTGTACAGAATAAAAAAAGATACAATACATCAATTAGGAGAACAGACACCGATCATCTTCTCTGTAACTTCTTTGGTTGTCAGCCAACTAAAATATGCCATCATGTGTCTCATTTCTACCTTCCATCGCATCAAATGCTTTTATTATTAACAATGAAAATTAAATGGAATTCCTTATAACTTGTTATGCAAATCACATAGTTCAAATGGCTACAGCTCTCTAAATATTGACTGTATTGGTTCTATTTGCTAAGTCTCTTTCATCTTTGTATTAGCTTCATGTTTGGAGTTTTACTTTTCTGGCACTGCATCTTCGGCATTTTTCCATGATCGGAATATATCGAAAGAAGCTCGTTTGATCAGTATTACCACTTTTACCTTTTCTCTCGATCCTCTTCCTCTTTGCTGCACGGATGTTTTCCTTACTTTATTTTCTGCAGGTATTATTTTGACCAATCCTTCATTAAATTCCTGCTTCTTCCTCTATAAACTTCACTGTAGTGAGGCAGCCTCAGGCCGTAGAGTTTCACACTACTACTACTACTACTACTACTACTACTACTATTATTATTATTATTATTATTATTATTATTATTATTATTATTATTATTATTGTTATTATTATTATTATTATTAATTGATTTTTTCACAAAATAGCCTTAAAAGGAAAGACTGCCACTTTCCTTTTTATTTATATTCTTATATACTGAGAAAATGGCACTGGATTACCTGTATCGTGATCCCTCACAGGAGAACATTGAGCAATGATTGTTTAGTTAAAAAAAAAAAGCTGCCTGTCACACCAGCAGTTATTGTTATTAGAGTCAATTAACAGTTTCCTGTCAATAGCTATTAAGAGGGTTACAACAGATGTGCTAGGGACAAAAATTTTTCCTATTTGATATTCGAATAATTTTTCAAGAATCTCTATGCAAAGGTGCAAGCTAATGGCTCCAAGACAATTTTCTACAAGGCTTCGGATGCTCAACTGGGAGCGATTGTGACGGCACACATTCCATTTAGGTCTCTTATTCTGATATATATGTTTGCGTGAATCTGCTAAGAAAGTTTGTTTATCTGTCCAGATTTTGAGGCATCTTTTCTGAATAATATTAGATAACATTTGCTATTAATTAGAGAGGAGGATTAGTAACCATTTCAGATATAATAATACTCCATCCATGTTGCATTCTAATCTCCAGTTCTAATG
>NC_089781.1:63093350-63095850 GCF_040412425.1 Macrobrachium rosenbergii | reverse complement strand
TTTTTTTACAGATTTGTAAAAAAATACATGGTACCTGTGGGGCGCTTTAATGACGAAACATAACCAATCCCTTATTTTCTATTTATATCATGTGCTTCGTCCATTAATTTTAATGTTGTATGTTATATACACACGAAATCTAATTCCGCCCAGATAGCAAGATTATGATTTATGCAGATGATCCTACTCTTTTTACATCAATCTCGTCTCATGATTAAAGACGTGTTGGCTGCTAATTTCCTTAAGGTAGATTTAACTAAACTTAGTGCATGGTGCAAATTATGGGGGTGATTGTTAGAATATCTAGGACACTTAATGCCCCCACCCAAATCTTTTCAGTGACAGGGTTTTCTTAATAACATGCATTTCATTTAAAATTATAAGTCTCATTCTTGAATGCAGATGCACTTTTGTGAAACATACTCTATGCCTTCTTAAATTGCACAAAAAATAATCGGCATACAGAAAAATCTTTTTCAGTTTTTGGATACATGATAATCCAGAGGAGATGCTTTATTTTTTATTTTTTATTCTTCTGTGTCTCTGTTAACTAAGCCGAAGTGTGGGAGTAGCATAATAGCCCTTAGTGAAATCCAGTTATGCTAATAAGACCATTAACACAATTATGATTTTCCTTTAGAGTTAGATCCATAAAGTTTCGAGTGTGAAGCAACGATAACACAGTAGAACATGTGTTATACAAGGAAATAACTTTATTGAGAAGTTATAGCAACGATCCAGGAAAAGTATTATTTAAAATTTAGCAGCTGAAGCCATACATGCTTCCAGTACATGTGCTCTAATTGTCCTGGTGTTGAATGCATTCCGAAATCATAGATTGAGGTGATATTTCTATGATATTTTTTTATCTAAATGAGAAATATTTTACTTTTTGCTACTTGTTTTTACTACGGATATTTGTATAAATATATATAAAGGTATATAAATCTCTCATTAGTATACGGTGATGATCTCTGAGGTAATGTACCATAAGTAGCACGTAGCCTTCAATAGCTGAAACACGCAACTAACGCGCCAGTTGTCTTTTTATTTGATGTAAGTTAAAATGTTAGGTTTATGTGCATTTGCTGGCCTTTGATTTTCCAGCTATTTAGTAAAAGAAACGATTATGAGTATTCAAACATCATCATCGACTGATTGGGTGATTTTTTCATTGAGAAAATTACTTCGATTTCTGAAAGAAAAAAGTCTAACGCATGTAAGAAAGTATTTGTCAGATGTCACTAATATAAATGAGTAAGGCTTGGGTTTTATAGGCAAATGAAATTTTAATTACATCGGGTTCCATCTTTCTTCATAGAAATTGATAAGCATTAAAATTTACCTTTCAGGATTTTCAATCTATTTAACGTTCGAACTCATTCATGTCACCTGTCAATAATCCACATTTAAAGAGATATATATATATATATATATATATATATATATATATATATATATATATATATATATATATATATATATATATATATATATATATATATATATATATATATATATACTGTATATATATATTTTTTTGGGGGGAGGAATGGGCAATGAAGAATAAAGTATCATTGATCCGGTTTCAAAGTAATGAAAACAATAGAGATATCTATCTATCTGTCTATTCTATTATATATATATATATATATATATATATTTATATATATATATATATATATATATATATATATATATATATATATATATATATATATATATATATATATATATATATATATATATATATATATATATATATATATATATACATATATATATATATATATATATATATATATATATATATATATATATATATATATATATATATATATATATATATATATATATATATATATATATATATATATATATATATATATATATATATATATATATATATATATACATTTATATATTTATATATATATATATATATATATAAAACTTACAAAAGATTTACACACAACATAAAAACACAAGTGAAAACAAACTGACCTGCTGATACAAAGAGCAGAATAGAACTGAGAACAGCAACAAAGTAAAGGGAAGACAAAGCATAAAAACATTAATAAAAACAACTGGATAGAGCAGGACTTTGCATTTAAAATTCGGGAACCAGCAGTTTAATTTGAAGCGTTTGGTTGCTACTATGGCCAATAATACAAAAGTTTTTCATTTTTATTTTCCGTTTTACGTATTTTGGAATGATTCGGGGTTGGAAATCCTTGTCCCCATACGGTAGCTGACCCCCTTATGGGAGTAGACGTCAAATAGCTTCGGCATGAGTCCCCGACTTACGGCGGGGCACGCATGTTTATAAATTACATTTGACGTCATGTAGGATTTCGGCTGTTAAGAGTAAAGAGTCAACGGTCAGTGGGTTTTGGGAATGACCTTGGATATCAAGAGTTCTAAGTGTTTGCTCAGAACCTTGGTGAACTCTTTCCTGAAGTGATTGTCTTGAATGTAGGCAGACTAGCACACTCGGAGA